>NC_000067.6:183503931-183803931 GCF_000001635.26 Mus musculus | reverse complement strand
ATCAAAATATCTAAAAGAAGATGGGCAGGGACATCACTGAAGAGACATCTGCTCTGATGGTCTGGCCTTCCTCCAAATCATCACTGTCCTGATAGACAGCCCAAGCCTTTCTCTAGACAAGCATGGTCCACCAATTGTTTTTTCTAACCCAGGGATTCTCAACCTCCCTAACACTGCCACCCATTAGTGCAGTCCCTGATGCTGTGGTGATTCCCAAAGAGAGAATTATTTTCATTGCGTCTTTATAACTGTAATTTTGCTACTGTTATGAATCATGATGTAACTATTTCTGGAGATAAAGGTTTGCCAAAGGCGTCAGGTTGAGAACTAGTGGCCAGACCAGCTGATTCTGCCTAGCCACCAAGTTCAAGGAACTGAAAACCACAATAACAGATGATGGTGATCTTGGGCTCACACGTCACAACTCATTCATTTGAGGCTGAGGAGGTAGAGTGATCAGGGCTCCCAATGGTTTCCCGTGCTTGCCAACGAACTACCTGGTTCCTCAAGATAGAACTTGGTTTGAGAATTTTATATATGACCAGAAAAGCAGTTACAAGACAATGTAGAAGAGAACAACAGGCTGCCATTGGCTCTAAGGCAGCATTCTGGGTCCCACTGTTGGCAGCATTCTCTCAAAGCTAAGAAGCAGAGCCCAGCCATTCTCCCAGAGTATAAGGAATTCAAAGGCCCTGATGAGCCACATAAGAAAATGAGAGAGAGAAAACACCAAAACAGCGCAGGGACTAATGAATAATGCAAAAATCGAGGAATGCTCATTCTGGAACTTTCTGAAGCACCGTGAATATTTCCAGGTAACAGGATATTAATAGGACATTTTCACTGTGGTACCACAATTTAATAATCATCAGATATAAATATATAGAAAAAGCCATCTCATAATAACCTCAACTTCCTGTGGCCTCTGTCTGAAGGAGACTATACTAAGAATTCTCAAAGAGGGTGAGCTGGATATCTGAACCTCTCTTCATTTTTATTTTTTTAAGACAATGGTTCTCAACCTTTAATGCTAAAACCCTTTAATATTGTTTTTTATGTTGTGGTAACCCCCAACCCCAGCCATAAAATTATTTTTGTTGCTACTTCATAACTGTAAATTTGCAAATGTTATGAACTGTAATGTAAATATCTGTGTTTTCCCATGGTCTTGGGCAACCTCTATGAAAGGGTTGTTTAATGCACCCTGACATACACCCACCCCCGAAAGGGGTCATGTCCCACAGGTTGAGAAATGCTGTCTTAAGAGAAGTCTCAAAATTGTGACAGCCACAGTTTCTGTCTTACCTAATTTCCTATGGTGGGATAAAACACCCTAACGAGACCAACATAAGGAAGGAGTGTTTTCACTCACAGTCTGAGGTGTGCCCCATCCATCACAGTAGAGGAAGTCGGGGCATCCAAAGCTTTAAGTGGTCACATTGCATCTGCAGTCAGGAGGAAGGGAACAGTGAATGCTTGTATATAGATAGCTTTCTCCTTTTGACCCCGCCAGGACCAGAGCCCAGGAAATAATGCCACCCTCTATAGGCTGGCTTTTCCCATCTCAACAAACTTAATCAAGGGGCTGGTGAGATGACTCAGTGGTTAAGAGTGCTGATTGCTCTTCCAAAGGTCCTGAGTTCAAATCCTAGCAACCAAATGTGGCTCATGTAAACCATCTGTAATGAGATCTGATGCCCTCTTCTGGTGTGTCTAAAGACAGCTACAGTGTACTTACATATAATAAGAAATAAAACTTTTTAAAAACAATTTAAAAAATCTAATCAAAATCATCCCCCACAGGCATGCCCAGGGCTAAATTAATTTAAACTATCCCTCTCTAGAGGCTTGTCTCCTAGGTGATCATAGATCCTATCAGATTGACTGTCAACACTAAACATCACAGTATCCTTCATACTCAATGGACTGATGGGAGTATGTGCTGTTCTCTGAACCAGCCATCCTACATTATGAGAAATGGCCAAATACAGGAGCAGTAATAGCACTAGGTGGTTTCCCTCTCGTAGTAGTTCTAAAGGCCAGATGTGGTCCTTTGTCAGCAGAGCCTTACAAGCACCAAGGAGGTCATATCACCATTAGCACTAGCCTGGAGAGCCTCTCAAATCACACTGTTGGCAGGGACAGTCCCATCAGTAAGCAGAGACCCTGCAGTAGAACCACAAGGCACTTCACCCTTTCTAAAGGTTGTCAGTCTGAAAGATTAAGCTTCCTTGGACCAAAGACTTAAATGGGGCTTCTTGCAAAGTGGCTGAAGGGAACAATGAATGCTTGTGTATAGATAGCTTTCTCCTTTTGACCCAGCCAGGACCAGAGCCCAGGAAATGATGCCACCCTCTATAGGCTGGCTTTTCCCATCTCAACAAACTTAATCAAGGGGCTGGTGAGATGACACTGTGGTTAAGAGCGCTGAGGGAGTGCTTCCAGGGAAAGATGAGACCGGGAGACCAGCAACCAGGATGATGGGGTCAGAGGATGCAAACCAAGGCTTTGAACTCTGATAGACTCTGGCTCCTCCCTGGTTTTGCTGCAAGCTCTGATACATAAGAGGGAACAGGGCTTTTTATTTCTTGCCAGTAGGTCGTTGGTTGGGATGTGTAGTGGTTCAAGAAATGGAAGCAGTAGTAGAGGGACCTAAGGGAGAAGTAGGGTTGTCATGCAGAAAAGGATATTTCTGTTCTCCCCAAGGGGGGCAGCTTTAAGGTGCTAACATCCTATTCAGTATGTACGACCAGAGATCTAAAGGCTATATTGGCATGAGATCTACCAGGTCCACTCTGACAACAAAGAGCTTTGTAATTCTCCTGTTCTGTTCCTCTCCACTAGTGAGGGAGGAACTCACACTTCCTTTCTGAAGGGAAATCAACTCACCTATATCGAGGGGTTACTATAGCTATGGTGACACATGATTGAAAGCAATTTGGGGAAGAAAGGCTTTATCTGGCTTACACTTCCTTTAGGGCTTTCAACACCTTGAGAATGTAGAAGTACAACCTGGAAGCCTTTCTGGATGTTCATATAGGATGAAATTCTCTACAGCCAAGTATGCATAAACTTGGTTCTTTCAGTTTCATGATATGTGCTTGAATCTTTCCATTTCATCCTTCTGATAACATGTGTGTATATAATATACATATATGTGCATGTACACATTATATATATGATATACACACAATATACATACAATATATATATACACATATGCATATAATATACATAAAACATACATATACACTTAATATACATATAATATATATTATTTATAATATGCCTATAATATACATGTGAATATTGTAAGATACATATATGTATATATTATGTATATATTAATATGTATATTATACACAAATATGTATGTATACACATACATGTGCATATATATGCATACATGCATATGAATATGCATAGGCATAGACATGGGGGAGGGTATGCACATGTGTGGTGCCCATAGGGATCAGAAAATGGTGTTGCATCCCATAGAGTTTCGGTTACAGGAAGTTGAGAGCCACCCAACATGGGTGCTAGGAACGAAACTCAGTACCTATATAAGAACAGTGTTTTCTCTTAAGCACTAGACCACATCTTCAGCACTATTACAGAAACACAGGGGAGAGTGCCTTATGAAAGATGATTTTTAAAAAATTGAATTCTAAACCTCCTTATCTTAGTAAATGTAGGATTTCAGACTGCCTGGAGTCCCGATTATCTTGACACTGTTTGAGTGATCTCAGAAGTCCTACTTCAGATTCTATTGCATAAGGGACTAAGGAGGGTAGTCTGCATAAGAAAAGCAGGTAAGAGTGCTAGGTCATTACTTGTAGTGGCAAAGAAGTCAAAGAAAAGAAGGAGGGTCTATATTTTTATGCTTCTTTGCACCCTAGTTCATCCTTACCACCTTACTGTCTGTCACGGTTTGTATATGCTTGGCCCAGGGAGTGGCACTATTAGGAGGTGTGGTCTTGCTGGAATAGGTGTGTCACTGTGGCATGGGCTTTACGACCCTCGTCCTAGCTACCTGGAAGCCAGTCTTCCACTAGCAGCCTTCAGATGAAGATATAGAACTCTCATCTCTGCCTGCACCATGCCTCCTAGATGCTGCCCTGCTCTCACCTTAATGATAATGGACTGAACCTCTGAACCTATAAGCCAGCCCACTTAAATGTTGTTCTTTATAAAATCTGCCTTGGTCATGGTGTCTGTTCATAGCAGTAAAATCCTAACTAAGACACTCTCCAAAGGAGCACATGTACACATACACCACACACACAACATACACCACACACACAGCATACACAATATACCAATACACACACATACAACATACACAATACTCACAACTCATATACTACACACATGTATACATACAATACACACACACAACACACACAATATACATATACCTCACACACGAACCATATACTATATACACATACACACACAAAACATACAGAACACACACACAAACCACACACACATACACCATGCACACACAAACCATACACTATACACAATACACATGATATATACAAACCATACACCACACACACACACACACACACACACACACAGCACTACTTAGACCTGAAGTGCTCCTCCAGGGCCTAGTCCAACGAAGAGTGTTAGCACACACCTTTAATACCAGCGCTCAAGAAGGCTGGCTAAAGCAGGAATATCTGAAGCTTAAGGCTGAGGGGAGGGGGAAGGCTGCAAAGCAAGGCCTTGTCTCCAAATTTCTCATTTCAAAAAGATCCCAGTTGCTGGCTGAGGAGCTCCATTCTAGCCTCCCCACGTCTCCATTTATAAGTGGGGTCTGCCTGTAATTTCTGGATGATACAGGTCCTGCATGGGACTTAGAAGGCCAGCCTAGCCCTCTTTTTAATTTCTAGCAAGTTGTTTGCCTGAGAATGTAGGGAGTGCTAGGAAGCCAGGTCTCTGCAAAAGCCTTTGGGGAATTTTTCAGCAAACATGTCATTTTCTAATTGGGGCTATTTGCTGCGGTCCTTCTGCCTGGCTGTCCCCAAGAGTGAAGGTTATAATTATAAGCAGAACAGCAGCGTTTCCACTGCAGACTCCTCAGTGGCTTCCCTGACTCATGCAAATGAACGACAGACCCCCTCAAAGTGGAGGTTTGAGGGAGCCTTTCACTGAAAAAAAATGAACTGTAGCAATGGCCTTAGTAAAGACTCATGAGTGGTGAGATGTAATTTGCTGTTCAGTTTTATTTTAATTTTATATTAAAAGGCAGGACAAGGACCTAGGAGCCAAGCCCCATCTGTCTGTCTAGTGCACATCTAGCCACATATGGCTTAAGATCACTACTTTGAAAAGTATGTCAGTATTGGGCTGCCAAGTAGACTCAGTGGATTAGAGCTCTTGCTGACAAGCCTTATATCCTGAGTATGATACCCATAATCAATATTACAGAAGAAAAGAACTGCCTTCATTATGAATAATGGAGGTGAATATGATTGCATACATGTATGAACATGTTATAATGAAATTGTCCTCTGACTTCCACACATGTGTTTTAGCATGCTCACACACAAACTAACATGCGCGCGCGCACAGACACACACACACACACACAAAAAAAGTTAAGTAATCAACATTGCTATCAAATGCGCAGTCACAACTGAAAGCCTAATGCCATCTCCTCCAAGGTTCTAGAAATTACTGTGGAAGATGATCCTGGAAGAATGTGAGAGCCAGAAGCAGGGGTGTTGTGTTGGGGAACTTTGTCTTCTGCACATGACATGACCATTAGTCTCTTGAATTCACAGCACCTGTAATTAGCTGCACAAGACTTGTATAAAATTGGTCCCATCAACACATCATGGAGGTAGACAGGGCTTACAAGACCCCCTGCCCCTGAGCATCTATGGGCAGTTAATAGTTTCTGAAAGAGTAATAGACATTTTATTCCACTGTTCCTATAAATGTCCATCACCCATGCTCCTGAAATAAAACCCATTGGTCACACACACAAAATAAGAGGCATGAGAATAGAAGAGGGACTAGTTAACAAGCCTTCCTATGACTGGAAAAAGAAGAGGGTCAAGAAGAGGAGATGGACAAGAGAGAGTAATGGGATGAATATGATAAAAATATACTGCATACATGTATGAACATGTCATAATGAAACTTATTACTATGTATAATTAACACATAATAATAGAAAACGGTTTTTACAATACATCAATATTAGATAGCCACATAGCTCCTAACAAAATTGCTGAATGTTTTCTCCTGGGAGACTAATGGTGAGTATCAGACAATCCAGCAAAGAAAAATGAAGTAACTAGAGATTATTTGATGTGGTGGCTTGAGTGAGAATGGCCCCCATAGGCTCATGTATTTAAATGCTTGGTTTCCACTTGGTGGAACTATTTGGGAAGGATAAGGATGCATGGCCTTGTTGGAGGAGGTGTGGCCTTATTTGTGGGAGTGTGCCATGAGGAGTTGGCTATGAGATTTCAAAAGTCCACACCAGGATGAATGGTGGGCCTGCAACTTTTGGCCCAGATGTGCACTCTCAACTACTGCTCCAGTAGCATGCCTGCCTCCTTGTGGCTAGGCTCTGCACCATGACTAATGGTCATAGACTTGAAACACTCTGACACTGTAAGCAAGCCCTCAATTAAATGCCTTCTTTTATAACTTGCTTTGGTGTTCTCCTCACGGAAAATAGAAAGTAACTAAGATACTTGGCAAATTTTTAGACAAATGGCTGAGTTAGGACCTGGGGGTAATGGTCTATCTGGATCCAGGAAAAGGAAGAAGTTCCATAAGTATATATTAACCTGCATGGCTCTGTCTGGTGTCAATCATCCGTAGAAGGCTGATCTGTTAAGAGAAGATCTTCTTATTAGACCCCTTTGTTGCCTTCCATTCACTGAAGAACTTACTTCACTTGTGGGGAGCAAAGTCTCCCTCTCCTTCCAGTCACACTATAGGTTCATTCTGTTCTCCTAAGAGAAGAAGAACAGGGGGGGCTTTGGGGTTGGGTAGAACAAACCTAGATGCATCTCATAGGGAAGAGAGGTCTCTTCAGAAACAGCCTCCAAGTAACAAGTAGAAACTTGGCCAAGCAAATCACCCAGCTGCCCTGAGGATAGCTATCCTCAGGTAGCTAGTGGTTCTGCTGCAGGGCTGTGGTAACAGTAGCTGCAGGCTAGAGCAAGGCTGGTCCCCACTTCTGAGAAGCAGTGGTTCCATTTAAAGTCCATCGTTTCAGGGGTTAGGAGAGTGGAATTCAGGAAAGTGTGTTCCCACAAGATGGCAAGCAACTATCAGTCAAAGGTGCATGGACGGAATGCTCAACACCCCAACCATGGACCCTGACTGTCTTACTGTATCTTTCTCACGTTACACCTTTGAGAAGTGCTATTTGCTACCTGTCTCATTGTTGCCACTAATTATCTGACAGAAATAACAGGGGAAAGTTTATTTTGGCCTTCCATAGTTGCCTGACTCCGCATGCATCAGGACCTTGTGGTGTTTGGATCACATAGAAAGGGAGAACCCCACACTACAAGTCAGACAGGAAACAGCAAAACCAGAAGTGTCCAGGAATAATCACCCGGGTTACTTCTGCCAGCTCTGCCTCTAATCTTATGTTCCCCTAGCCTCCACAAAGAGCACCTTCATCTAGAATTCAAGAAGCATTCCAGTCATGAGCCTATGGGTGACATCACATACTCACTTCACACCAACTTCCAAAGGCTGTCAATTCTGTTTAACTTCTCTGAACCTATTGCCCCATCAACAAAGAAAGAATAACATCAACTTCAAACAAAAATTTGCAAAACGAAAAAGCCAACGTTTCAGAAAGCATAAGCAGTTGAGTAACAGAAGGGTTTGCCAAATAAGGATGTGGGGCAAAAAAGAGATTTTTTTAAAAAATAATTATCATTATTACAGCCATCATCACTGACTAAAAGTCCATAAAGTGTCCACTGCCCCCAGCTACAGTTCAAGAGCAGAACTTTGGTGACAATTGGCACAAAGCTTGGATGGGACCAGCTCTGTGGCCACATTGTCTTGCCCTCCCTCACCCTTCTTCCCAACTTCTTTGGTTTTCTGGTTAAATTGCTTAATAATCTCTGGGGAGCCCTAGTGTTACATTTCAATACATATATGCAACATATAATGGCCACATGAGAGAAATTAGTTCATTTATCACATCAAGCAGCTATTATTTGTTGTATGTGGAAACATTTAAAATCCTCTCTGCTGACTATTTTGAAAAATGCAATTAATTTTACTGTGCTGTAGAGCGTTAGAAGTCATTGTTCCTATCCAACCTCGTCTTTATGTACATTGAACACCTTTGGCATCCTCTCAACTCCTCCTCTACTTAGCAAACTCGGCTGACCAATGTTCTATCTAGAGGGCATGAGGATGTTGTGCTAACATGTAACACAGAAGGATTTATACCTGTTTCCACCAGGAAAACTGGGAATGGTGATCTTCACTATAAGTAGGGCCTGGCCTCATGAATCCCCCAGACAATTACACTTACCCTAGCCTCTTCCTGGACTACTGAGCATTGTTTCTCAGTCAACAGAGCCCCTTCTCATGCCCATGTGCTTTGCAAAGGAGTTTGGACATAGCTATGCCTTGTGGTGATAATTGTTACAAGGAAACGTTTTGCCCAAAGTTGTACTAATCTAAATGGCCACTTAGGGTCAGACTCTAGAAGCTTGAACCAACACCAAATAAATAAGTTGTGATGAGCCAAGTCTCCTTGTCTTGTGTGGTTCATTACTCTGCCAGCCATGGTACTTGTGAGAGCCCCCACCCCCAAATCCTGCTCTCTACTTCTCCGGATTGGCTTCATTTTTCTGTGTCTAACATATTTTACTTGATACAGTATCCTCCAATTTCCATCCACGGTATTTAAGGTGATGAAATTTCATTCTTCTATCACCAAATGACAGTATACTGATTGTAAAAACCACATTACTTACCCATCTAACCATCAGTCAACACCTAGGGTTAAAAAAAAAAAAAAACAATGTGCACATCATTTGTATTAGTAAATACAATGAAGTTGATAGGTCCCCCTTTACCTTGTAAAGAGAAAAGGGTTGGTGGGCTCATGTTTTTACAGCTCCAGTACAATTCTAGGTGGCCCAGTTGCCTTGAGCCTGTGTTGAGGGTACCAGATAGTATCGTCAAGAGTGTGCACTGAAACAATCTACTCCTTAGTGTGCTGGGGAGAAGAGTAATACCTGGAAACTGTGCTCCCACAATCCCCTTCATGGCAGGCCTCCAGTGACCTAGCTTACTCTCACTCAGCCTCCACTCTTGGAAGTTCCACCGCCTCCAAAACGGATGAACGCCCATCTGAAAGGTTTAAGTGGCAGCGATACTTTTTTCCTCTAACATTTCCTAGTCCTGCCAGAACAAGTACTGCACTACAGTATTCTGGGTGTCTGGAGACACACTATGGATGTGTGTGATCTGGCTCCAGCCTGGCAGAATGAGACAAACCCAGTTCCCCTTGGGAGAGAACCTAAGCTGAGCATCCTGGCGGCAGCAGCATTCCAGGACCAGGCTCTGCCTTCGTATGTCACTTCTGTTCCCTCTGCCTTCAGCTGCAGACAGAGTTAACACAACAGCCAGACAGACAGCAGGCCAAGTTCAAGGACTACATCTGCCAAGAGCATTTTCCCTATAAAGTGTCAGATGCAGACAAGGCTGCTTGAAGCTCGTGTAACATTTCACCATATGCCACTTTTGAAACAACCCTGTTCCGCGGGGACACCTCAAAATGTTTTTCTTTCTAAACAGACCTGATGATAAAGACATGGGAAGTCCTGGAGCCCAGAGGCTGTCACAAATCTCACGTACTAACAATTTTATCTTATCTCCTGGGCACCGTGGGGGTGGAACAGAAGCTGCAGCCGAGTGCTGAGCTCACTAGACATCTGCCAGCATCTGCTCCTTGCAAACAGGAGGGCCTCTCTGCTGGATGGCCATGCCTGGTTTAAGCAAAGGCTTCAAAGTGTCATGAATTCCATCTGAGTGAATGGAAAAGGACTGGGTCCATATGCTTTGCTTTTCTAACCTTCCACCTGCTCAGAAGTGCGGCCTCTCAGATTTAAAGAAAAAATAAATCCCCTGTACATTTGTAAATAAAAAAGAAGACTGGGTAAATAAAGATTAAAATTAGCGTGACATTATCTTTAAGTAATATGATAAGGAAGGGAGTTGGCTCAGTCAGTAAAGTGTCTGCCTACAAGCACAAGGACCGCCATTCAATCCCCAGAACCTACATTAAAAAAAATAATACTAATAAAAGCAAGTGGAGTGTTTGTAATCTCAACACTGGGAAGGCGGAGGCAAACACATCCCTAGGACTTGCTGGCCACCAGCCTAGCAAGTTATAGACCAGTGAGAGACCTGGTCTCAAAGAACTAGATGGATATAACCTGAGGAATGACAGCCAAGGCTGCCCTCTAGCCTCCACATGCACATACAAGCACATAAACAAACATGCGAGCACACACACACACACACACACACACATGCGCATATATACCCATGCACACACATGAACACACACACAAACATACATGCATATATGCATACATATCTGTGCATACAAATGTACACAAACAAGCACACACATGAATGCATGCATACTCATGCACACACACACATGTGCACACACATAAACACACATGCACACATGCATACACACCCATGCACACATATGTGCACACACATGAGCACACACACAAGCAATAAAAGAAGAGTAGTAAATATAGATAATTACATATTAGCCTAACCGGTCTATAATGACTATTATTTTCTTCATATAAAAAATATCAATAAATGAAAAATGTGGCAAAAAAGAAGCCTTCCTAAGCTTGCAGAAAGACTGCAACAAAGTACCACGAGTGGCTTGTACTAGCACCAGGCTCTTTTCTCAGTTCTAAAGGCTACAAAGTTTGATACTATGCATTTCTGGTGGACTGGAACACAAAGCTTCTTGGTAGCCTGCCCCTTTTCACATGTCAGCACTGGACCTGAACAGCAGCACTGCCTCTCCACATTGGCAGAGGGTCTCAGAGGTGCATGCATCCTACCATGTACTATGTATGGCCAAGGAGAATGACACACCCCAGGATACACCTCTGGACAGCTGGATTTCTCACTGCATCTAAGTGCAGGCGAGTAGCATCACCCAGCGTCACATGCACAAGGGCTCTGTGACACATGAATTAGGAAATAGCTTAGTCAATGTCACTCTGCCCAGGATCTTATTGGGTCCAAGGGGAACCTGAATGCAGAGCTGTGATCAGTGTGGGCACACGTTCCCATCAGCGACGCCTTCCCATCAAGGGAAGGTGCTGCTTATTCCCCTGTAAGGAAACACGAGGAAGACACCAAGCACTGAAAATTAAGAGTCACGGGGCTCCATCAGAGCACTGGACAATAAGCTCTTTCACTCAAGCCAAAAGTTTTACCATTGGTTTGCATGGAAACAGCAAAACTATGCAACATGTCCCTTGGCACAAAATGCCCTGTTTACAATGCAAGATACAGAGGTCTTAGAATGTACAATACTTCATTGTTCAGAAACAGAATTTGAGCAAAAATATTAGGGATAGGAAGCAAGTTGAATAGCTTCAATTGGGGGAATAAGAAAAATATAATTAATCTAACCCTCCAGAATACATTTAATCGAGTTTTAATTTACTTTTTGAAGATTTCATACACCCTCCCCCTGCCAACTTCTCTCCCACATCCCTCCAACACATCTCCCTCCCAAGTTCATATGCTGGTTTGGCTTTGTTTTTTTATGACCCACTGAATCTAGTTAGTAGTGTCTATATGTCTACAGATGAGAGGCATGAACCACCTACCAGTGGCCACACTCCCATAGGAAAGTGACTCCCGCTCCCACAAGTAGCCATCAACTGCAACTAGCTCTCCAGCTGAGGGTAGGGCCTCATAAGCCCCTCCCCCATTCACACTAGAATCTCGATAGGCTTGGTCTCATGCAGACATTGTGCAGGTAAACACATAGGTGGTGAATTCATATGAACAATAGCTGTGTCATATCTAGAAGATAGAACTTTATGCCTCTCTTCCCTAGTTGGATCTTATATTCTTTCCCTTGCAGGGGTTGGGGGTGAGGGTGACACAGATGTCCCATCTATGGCTGAGGACTGAAAACCTCCTTGCAGCATTGCAACTCTGTACTTGGTTGCTTAAATGAATGTGGAGCTTGAGAAAAAGACAACAGTTACTCCTGAAAGAATAAAAAACAAAACTTAATTAAAAATCAATAAGCCTGAGTTGTTTCTAATGGGCTCACTCTTTTGCTATGCGATTTCCCTGTAGCCTTCCTTGAGAGCATCACATGCCTACACATAGGATGGCCATCAAGCCACAAATTCTCCCCAAAACACACTGGCTCCAATTCTAGACTATTACTTGTTATGAATTGCAGTGGTTTTACTTTAACTATAGAAATTTCTGCTATTATAGAAAAATAATTGTTTAATTGTGGAAAGCAAAGACTTAATATTTTGCTACCCAAGGTCACACAAAAATTTCTCAGGCACAAAAAAAAAAAAGTGTTATACATACAAAAGGTCTAAAATGCCCTGGTCTAACTCAGAGAAATGAAGATAAGGACTACATTTTTCCTACGAAATAAGTTAGTACTTGATCTCAAGATTAAAAAAGAAGAAGAGGAAGAGGAGGAGGAAAAGGAAGAGGAAGAGGAGGAGGAGGACCTAGAAAGAACCACGTAAGGTTCTTCTCTGAGGCTAGAATTGGGGAGCCATGAAATGAAATGTCTGTGCTCATGTTCTTGTCATGGGAATGTCATGTATCTCAGTATCTCATCCAAACCTGAGGGGAGTCAACCACTGAGCTAATCAACAGCATCTTGACCATGATAAGATACATATCACTGGAAAAGAGAACTGCCCAGAAGACAGTTTTAGATGTTACCAAACTCTGGCCTTCTACCCTCCAATTCAACCTTTCAGTGATATCACTGACTTTCGAAAAGGGGGGTTCAATGACACTAAGAGAAAGGACAAAGGTCAGCCACATCTCTCTAATTGACAGCATCGAGTAAAAATCCAAATAAGTCTGCCACTGGCTTGGGTCACAGAGAGGTCACAGAAAAGAGTAGCCTGCTTAACAGGAATAGGCGGAAACTTGCAACCAAATTAGTCATGATGCAAGCTTCTCTGTCTAATTTCAAAGACTCTTAGCATATGGGAAATTCTTCAAAGAAGCAGAAAAATTGGCTGTACATTGTTTGCCCTTGGAGGCATCTTTATTAAATTATAAATAGATGCATTTTTTCCACATGAAAATCAGCACGAAGGGGAGCTTTGTTACGCTGTTTGGCTCTCTGTGCAAACTTTGCTTTTAGTTATCCTGATCATACCAAATCACCCCCACGTTCCTTCAGCATCAGGTCTTCTAAGAAGCACAAAGCACAGACAGTAAAGGCAATTCCTACCACATCACCTAAAATGTGAATCAATAGTAACAAATAATTGGGTATTCTTACATCACTTGGCCCCTGTCTAGATTCCATGGGTTCAAGTTGCTTTTCTTCCCTTGTTTTATAATATAACCCCTTATCAGCATTCTCTTTTGTTTCTTTTGGAGTGAGTCTGCTAGCCTCCAACCATCTCTTCCTCAGGTCAGGAAGGCTTCCTTAGATTCTTCCCAACTTCAATATTTAACACTCTCCTCCCAGCCCAGTTGACTTAAAAAAAAATATGTTTATCTCTAGAGTGTGTAGATCAAAACTTCAGACTTCTAAAACTCCATCCCAGCAGTAATAAAATATCTGCTGATGTTTTTAGCCATGATAAAAACTGAGTTATCTATAAAGATACATTTCAAGCATGTTCCTAGAAGTCACAGTTAAGTCTGGCAATATATAAGCTAAATGATATTACTTAGTTCTACTTTAGAGAGGGGAGAAATGAAGGTGAAAACTCAAGGACTATGCATAAGCCTGGCCGACTATTGCAATTTGAACTGAGCTTCAGAATTTCCTTCTTTTCCCTTCTTACTATACCCAGCACAAATGTCACATTGTCCTAGAATTCAGATATGGTTCAGTGAGATAAATAAATATGTTATTAAATACCAGGATATATTAGCATGTAGTTTTCAGGCACAGGTGGGTTTAGGTTGTTACAAATCCACATTTAAAAGCCACTGTTCGCTGAGTATTTACTGTGTTGTTAATAAAACTGCAAAGTTACATGTCTTTAATATATTTACCATCTCTTCCTATTCTTTACTTCAAGGATAATACAATTGTATGACAGATGTAGAAACTGAAGCATAGAAAAGTTAAAGAACTTGCACTGAGACTTGTAAGTAGTGACTTGATTCAAAAATTGACCTCATGGTATCTCTCTAGACTCCATGACTGTGCATGGATGGGTTCTTTTGCTCTATGCATGTAAAATTGATGCCCAAAGCCCTACATTAACGCAGTGTGAATTGGGAATATTCAATCATCCAGACATGCTCCCTCTTTACTTCTGTAGGATATATATATATATATATATATATATATATATATATATATATATATATACAGAGAGAGAGAGAGAGAGAGAGAGAGAGAGAATGTCAAGTAGAGCCTGATTACAAAAGAGTGTTCTGTACTATGCGTTTCCTCTTTTGACTGGTTAGTGTTAGAATGCAGCCCACAGTAAGACAAGTGTCTAGTCTTATAAATAATACATGCAATCCAAATGATCCAATTTGTATAAACCAAACTCTTTCAAGCCCTTTCAAAGAAACATGGGACAATGAAAAGAATGTGGACATTAAAGTCACATAACTGGGTTTTTGTCTGTTTTGTTATTATGTTAATGTTTAATTCTCCAGTGTGGGTACAGAAGCTCTGGTTTGCGACTCATGTTCATTACCATGGTGTGAATACTCCCATCATGACTCATTTCACAATTTCAACACTCTGCACTGGGTTGGAAAGAGACAATGACATTTGTTGACTCCCAAGTGCAAGTCATTTTCAGTACACAACTGTTGGCAGACCCTAATCTAACCCTGGCTTGAAAACCCTCAGAACAAAATCTGGGGTGAGATACTTTACCTTTCTAAGTGATGATCTCCACTTCTGTTAAGTAGAGGACATAACACTACCAGCAAGGAGGGTGTGACCAGAAGGCTGTAAGGAGGAGAATAAACATCAGCTTTTTAGCCTTCCTGAGGAAGCTATGCCTTCTGACAAAGAAACACTCTGTAAGCATAGCCTATGCCTTGGAGTCATTCAGGAGCACTCTGGTAAGGTGGATTGGCCATGTGTCAAGGCAGAAGTCCTGATGAGAACAGACCCTCACCATCCTTCTTTCCTGTTTTAAGCTGAAAGCTTTATTCCAGATGTGCTGACTCTGTCAATGCCATGTAGTAATATCATGTACCTATTTTCTATAGGTTGAAACATCCCCTCCTAGAGAGAGGAAAAGGGTCAGAGGATCTGGGAACTCACAAGTTTACAAGATCTGGGAAACTCAAAATTCACAAGACCCTTAAAGCCCCTTACCAAAAATCAGTAAGTAATTGCTAAGACAATCAGAAGCTTTGGGGGTAGCCCTGCCTGTAAGTTGCATGGAAGATACCAGTGGTATAGCTTCCACGAGTCATCACCAGTACTGAGATCAGAGTCACCCTGGTAGGTAATTCTAATAAACTCATTGTTCACTAATATGAACCTGGATGGAACAAGGTTTCTTTGGTCTGCTGTTGTCAGATCTGGATGTAATTCAAAGTAACTTCCTCAAGAACAGTTGTGGATCAAGGACAAAGCAAGACTGGTCCAATGGTAGGAATAGCAAGAGAGACAAACAAACAAACAAACAAACAAACAAATGAGATTACTAGGGTTTCTCACCTTGATCCTTGACCTTCCTGCCTGCTCCAAGGGAAATTAAGGGAGCGCCACTACTTGTTAACTATCTTAGCATGCACTGACTCTTGCACCAGGGACATGACCCATCAGCATGCCAACCCCTTTAGAGAAGTATCTGGGGAGAGGGTGCTCTGCCACTCCACATTTCCTCTAGTGCACAATTGCTGGGATGATCCAACCCCATGAAGTAGAGTCCAGACTTGTAAGCAGTGTTGTGCTGTTCAATTGTCCCCTTAGCTTTCCTTCATTTGAGTGAATCTAAATTGATCCTAGCTATTCCAAAAGAAAAAGAAATGACACCTAGCTGCAATCTTATATAGCCCTTACAATCACCTGCTACTCCTCCAAATCACATCCCCCATCAAGCAGTGGAATTGAGTTAGTATTGTGGAGAATACTCAAAAGATTGTGTTTACTCTATGCCCAGCAGAACAGTTCAAAAATGTGTTCAGTAAGAATAACATTAGTGAAGCAAGCAGCTCCCTCCCAAGCAGTGGGTTTTGAAGAAAACAAAGCATGTCGGTGGCTGTACAGAACTGAGTCCTATTGCTTGTACTAGTGAGTTTCACTGTTCAATGCAAGACTCATTATCCCAACGTCATGGACCATGTTAAATTAATCCCAACATTAAATCACAATTTTCTGTGTTGAGGAGCCACTGGGTAGTGGGCTTTTGGCTCAGCACCCAGAATTACTTGAGCCTTTGGTTTCTGTGTGTGGTAACTTGGCCACAAATACATCCTGAGATTCATTAGATAAGAAGGATATTTTCAGATTTGCATAAGTTGAGCTCAAATTTGCTGTGAACTAGAACACTCCAAACCTCAGTTTCGTTAAATGGATTTGGGTTAGTAAGAATTGAGGATCCAGAGTGTCCTCAGTTAAATTCCCCCTTAGGAAATGCCACCTCTTCACATGTTTCCCAAGGGTCTTGTTTTTCTGTCCTTTCAGCTCCTCACCAAGTATGAAAAGTGATAAAAGGAAATATGTCTGCCTAAAGTATACCCAAGATGTCCAGTTACAAAACATTAAGTAGAAATTTCTTTTTGTATGTCGAGCCAATGTCTCAGACAAAAGCAAAAGGATTCTGACCAAGAATGTGAGGAGAGCTGAGGATACAAGAAGGTGGCCTTCAGACTCCCAAGGCTGTGAGATCTTGTCAGGACCATTCTGTTCTTCACTGTGTTACAGTGTTCTAAGAGTCCATCTAATTTAGGGATTCAAGGAACTCTAATGAAATTCGTGAAATTACCTCATGAAAATGACATTTGCAAAGTCAGGTTCCTTGTCTCAGCTTTCATTTTAGCAGTCTGTTTGCTTGTTTGGCTTTGAGATAGGGTCTCAGGTATCCTCTGTCTGGTCTCAGGCATACTGCATAGCCAAGAACAGCCCTAAGTTCCTGATCGCCTGTCTCCACTTCCTACACTGTAGGGACTTCAGGTGTGTAACACAAGCATCTGGTGCTGTGGTTGACAATAACAATGAGAAACCACAATGGCTGTGTCAATAGTTTGTCACTGACACAGGTTCCTAAAGGGCCTTACTTTGCTACTTAGACTATTATAAGTCCATAATGTGTTGAAAAATGCCATGTAGAACTGTTTTGTGTGCACATGTGCATGTGTGTGCATGTGTATGCATATGTATGGACATGTGTGCATGTGTGTGCATATATATGCACATGTGAGCATGTGTGTGCATATGTTTGCATACATATGTGTGCATACATATGTGTATGTGTATTTGTGTGCATATATGTACAACAAAATTATGAACTCCTCAAATGTAAATGGGTATTTTCCTTATCCAAGTCAGATTTTCAACAAATGTTTTTATCCTTCAGCACAGGCCTGCCTAAATACAGGGAGATTCTCCCTTGCCTCTAGGATATTGAGAACAAGACACAGCTCCTTCTTCAGGGATTTTCTTCTGCTACTTCTGCTCTAAGTTTTTCATGAACCTGTAGTGGGTACAGTCAGGAACTGGGTCTGGAGTTACAGACTATCACCATGGGGATGGACCCTCAGAGACAAGAAGGTGATAGGTAGGCTCATACTCAGAGCAAGGGCAGTTTTATACCCAGTCATGGTAGTCTTGGAACATTCACGGAATGACCTCAGATTTCTGACTTCCAGGGATATGGAGTTCAACCTTCTTAGGATTTTGATGGAACGATGTGGCCACTTCCAACCAATGGAATGTATATGGAAGAGTCACGTGATCATACTAAGCCAAACCATTCATGGATGTAATCAGACCCTTAAGAGATCTTTTTTATCCTGGCCACAAAGTCTAGGAAGGCTATAGGTAGTGTCTCTTCAGTCAGCTAGAGTCTTCAAGGAACATAAAATAGAACAAAATCCAGAGTTAATTGCATTAGGCTCATGATGGGAGTCAGAAGCATGTCTTAGCTTTTTAAAACACAGCATCTCTGAGTTGTTTTCTACCCTGGCTTGTGACATGAGACAACCATGAGACAAGTGGTTGAGGGATGAGTGGGAATAGGTAAAAGGAGATATGTAATGTGTGGTCTCTTCACCCAGCAAGGGCCATGTGGCCATTGCTGAGCTGATGCTGAGAGGCCAACTCAGGGGAGGTTGTTGGGAAGGGTTCGCCTTCTTGAAGGCCGTGTTAAGACATTTAAATGGTATGCATCCTAGTCTATCCTATAAACAAAATGCTATAGCAATTTAGAGTAGACCTCAATAGTTCATAGAAAATCCAAGAATGGCTACTGCTAGGAACTGGATTTGAATAGACAGACACTGGATAGAATGTAGGAACTTTCCAGAGTGTAATCCCAAGATCAGTGTCTAACTCAGGGAGACCAGATTTAACAGAAGGAAAATTTGGGCTATTATATGGCCATGATGAAGGTCTCAACTCACCCTAGCTATACTTAATTGAGTGAAGGAGAATCAGACACGGGGTGTGGGTGACACCCAGGAAGAAGGAAGTCTTAAGCTCATAGCTCTCTTTAGCTTGTAGAAATCACTGAAAGTGGGGCTCACCTACTTTCTTCCAAGAGCAACACTCCTCTAAACTAGGAGAATACACATACCTCAGCCATGAGAGAGGAATAAAAGCCCCCAACATCCACTGCCCCCAGCTAAGCAAGAAGGCCCATCACAAACAGACGGAGTCAGGGAAATCTCCAGATGCACAGAGCAGTCTATCTACACACACCTGGCATGTAAAGCAGAGACAAAGTGGTCACATGAGTAGAAGAGGGGAAACCCAGAGTTACACCTCAGGTAACTAGTTTGGTGAGCATTGTGTGGTTTAAGGCAAGCTAAAACAAAGAAATCATAAGGTCATGGCTCCACTCCAAATGAGAAATGAGAGCCCAAATCATCTGAGGTAACAAAAGAACAAAAGTGGATGGTTTAAAATGGTAATTTTTAAACAGAAAAGATAGGGAACAAGGAATACTGAATTGGACCGTGGACACCACAAACATCGCAGGGACTTACCTAATGTACACATTATGTCAGCCCCATGATAGTTCAGATCAGAGGATATATGAAAGATTCTACATATTTGACTATGTGAAAGACTCAGGACAGGACCCTATAGCTCATTATATGGCCTTCATCCCTTATACATCCACTATATATATCTTAACGGAGCACCAAGCTCTCCAGCACTGCCCATTACCTCCATGTGCTTCCTAAATATTTCCACATCTTTAAAGAAAAAGAAGGTGTACCCTTTATCTTTAATTTATTAAGGGATGGTTTTCAAGTGTCAGTCATTTTACGAAAAGGAAAATAAAGAGAAGAAATTAAAATCCACTGCCATTTTTTGAAAGCAACTGGAAGTAATCAGTGTGCCTTTGCAACCAGTTTGTAAATGTTCTTGGAGACCGAAGGAACGCTGCTTTCAAATGCCCTGCTGTGACCCTGGCAATCTTAATAGAAGTGGTTTGGAGCAATGCCTTGGAGGAACTGATCATAAGCTGGAGGAGCAAAAGAATAGATGGTTGTTTTCAATTCCTTTGAAACAGTCAGCTGTGGTCCCTAAGGACTGTGTGAGCAGAAACACAGACCAAGAGTTTCTTAGCCGCTCTGATCTTTGGATGTAAATGGAAGGCGATTTGCAAGCACAGCCCTGCATGCTGCTGTGTTCTTGGCAAGGCTGTGCACATTAATTCCGCATTGATCTTTAGACCAAAGCTGAGGCCACACATATCTGTTTCTTTCTCTCCCTGGGATTGCAGAAACTTCAATCACAGTACCTTGTCTCCTCATCCAAGTTTTTAACAGCATTAGTTGATTAAGCCCTGTGTTACTCTGTGGAGGAGGGCGACTTAAGACACCCCTACAAGAAGGCTGACGTGCCTACTCAACAGAACAGTGTCCAGATGCAGCCTGACTATCATCAGCTACCATTGTCCATTGGCCCTCCAATGAGCACTGCACAGAAAGACACAGGCTCTTGTTAATGTCTGGGACTAGAGTGCAGCTCGAGCTTTAAGTAGAGTAATTGTAATGGCCTTCCCAAAAAAATGTCATGGGAGTCCTTTGTGGAGGATAATGAGACTCATAAAGCCTTAGGGAAATCCTCACAGGCTCTGCTATCCCAAAGACTCCAAAGATGGAAAGATTGCCTAGTGGTTAAGAGCCCTAGCTGCTCTTCCAGAGGATTCAGGTTTAATTCCCAGCACCCACATGGCAGTTCATAACTGTCTGTAACTATAGCTCCAGAGGATCCGCATCCCTCACACTGACAAACATGCAGGGAAAATATCAGTCCAAATAATTAATAATAACAACAACAAATTTAGCCAGGTGGACACAGAGGAACCCCCCCCCCAAAAAAAGACTTCAATTCAGTCAGCATTCTAGAAGAGTTTAAACAGGGGCTGGGCATGTAGCTAAGCTGTGAGAGAATTTCGCATGTATGGAGCCCTAAGATTGCTCTGTAGCACTGAATAAACCATGTATGGTGGTGTCTGCCTGGAATCCTAGCTCTTGGGAAGTAGAGACAGGGCAACCAGGATTTCAAGGTCATTCCTGGCTTCACAGCAGATTTAATTAAGTTGACTGTGACTGGATTGCTTGGCCATGTTCTGGTGATGTATCTGCCTTTGAGTCACCCCTACTTTTGTAACTTATCCCCCAAAGTCAATACTGCACTAAGTAGAATGTGTATAGCTCGGTATCTGTGATGAATAGATACATATATCTTCATGTCTCCCCTGGAAAAGTCAAACAACCCAGGCCAAACCCAAACATGTCTATACCTGTTCCTGTCCCAGAGAGGATCCTTAAAATATGTTTAGGTTTTGCTTTCCTTTTCATGAAAGGAATTAATAGTCACAGTCTGTCAACCCTTACATGCAAAAAAAAAAAAAAAAAAAGAGGGAGGGAGGGAGGGAGGGAGGGAGGGAGGGAGGGAAAGAGAGAGAGGCCTTTGACTCCCTTACCAGACACAGACCAGGGGATACAAAGCTGCTGACACATTCACTGCATTAACTAAGACAACCTTGCTTCCTATCCAAACTCTATTTTTAGTGTCTATATTCACCACTATCACTGTCATCCAATCAAATACAGACACACACACACACACACACACACACACACACACACACACACAAGTATATTTGTTCCTTCATTTCTACAACTTGTTTTTTCAAACATGTTTAAACCCCAGTTTCCCAGAGCATTTTTTCACATGGTGTCTTAATTGATCCTCACCAAAATGCTTTGAGATATGCAGAGCACAGATCCCTGTAGGCAAGGGGATGAGGACAAGAGTCTTTAGTTTGCTGAGATGCACAGACCCGGCACTAGGCTCTCTCTTCTGGGACCGTATCCAGCTTCTGTCTGGAGCATCTGGAAGAGATAGTCCTATTGGTGAATATGTGCTTGAGCTCTACTTCTGCACAAGTGGAAGTGTTTGAAAATGCCCTCCCCTTCACCTCTCCATTGTTCTTCGAGCCAAAGAGCATGTGCATGCATGCTCTCACACATGCTCTCACGCATGCATGCACACATGTACAGGCACAGTTCTCAGAAGAAATATGGCAATCCTTTCTTTTTTGTTGTTTGTTTTGAGTCTTACTCTCATGATGTCTGTCCTGGGCCTCACAGCTGATGATGGCCTTAAACTTCTGATCCTCTCATTTCTGCCTCCAGAGTGATGCTATCCAGGTATGCACCACTATGCTCAGCTTCTAGGGTGCTGAGGAGAGAAGCAAAGACAAATGCCCTCCCAACCCTATTCTCTATTACTTCTTTCTCAAGTCCCAGTACAATCTCTGTCGCCAGTCGCCCTTTCTCGGTTACAATCAAGCCCTTTGAGGATGTTGTTGTTGTTGTTAACCTTTTCTAAGGCTCCTCCTCACATCTCTTTTGCTTCTCTATTTTCTTAAGTAAAAAATTCACTGAAGAATGAGTCCAATGCAAGGAGAGACTGACACAGGCTGTGGTCATCCCTGCCTGTCACAGAGTCAACTCTCTATTTAATTAAGGATTGGCTCTGGAGAACCCAAAGGCCCAGAGAGGCTCTACTGGAGAAAGCATTATTGTAGAAAACCAAGAATAATTATTTGGAGCAAAAACAAAATGCCTTGCATCTGTCTGAACCCCTGTTGATTTACAAACATAAGGTAATTCGCCTCAACTGACTTAACTCCGTTCCCGCTCAGCTCCCTCCTGCTCTCCGACTAATGTCTTAATTCCCCTCTGTGCTCTCTGCACTACAGAATCAAAGCAAAATTTATCTCTCTTTCATTTGCCAAAGCCGAGCAAATTTGGAAGGGGAAAATTACTAATAAAGGACAAAGGATTTTAAAGAAAATGTATTGTTTCATTTCAGTGACTTGGAACAGACTACAAAGACACTTAATCACTATATTAAATCAAAGGAATGTAAATCACATTATTCACATTCATAAATTGCTGACATGTGGCGTTTGAAAGGCTGGGGACTGGAAGACAGAGGAAGGAACACAGTCGGGAAGTGAGGGATCCTGGGAGGCGGGGCTAAGAGCTGCTCTCCGGATTTCCTGCCCTTCTCTCTCACAGGGAGCCATTTTATAGCTGTGTCTCAGACCAGCTCTGCTGGCATTTCAAACTTTTATCAGCAAGGTCTAAGACCACTGAGTCCTTTGCAGTATCCAGCCTTGGTCACTCTAACTGTACTCTTGAAGGGTTGTGTCATCTTAGTGACAAAATCAGATTAGACATGTTCAGAAATTCGCCTTGTTCAAAGATAAATAAATCTATTGTTTATTAACAATAATTAATTTCCTATTTTTAATTTATTAATTTCCTAGTTTTAATTTTCTAAGACAGACTTTCCGATAGCTGGCCTTGAACTCACAAAGCATCAGAGGATGACACTGATCTCTTAATCCTCCTGCCTCCACCCTCCATATGTTGGGATTATATAGCATGTGCTGCCGTGGCCAGAGATTTATTTTTGAAATACAAATTTGTATGCTATAAGCCAGACATTCCTGAATCAATGGTGATGAATCGCGTCTTACAAAGCACCGTATCGTGTATTTGCATAATATTTCCATGGAGTTCTGATAAGAGGGAAACTGCTGTGTGTCCCCATGGAATCGCAAAGGTTACAAGGTGGGGTAAGGTAGAGGATAAGGGGAGCTGATAAAGAGGTAAGAACTGGAGGCAATAGCTGCTAGGGGAGAGCTTATACTAAACACTGACTTTCACTCCATCACAACTGGCCAGCACACGCGGTTCTGGAAAGAAGCTTCCAGAACCGGTGACCCTGAGCAATCCAGGAGGAGCATGTATTTTCCCCTCTAACCTCCCATTCTGTCCCAAAGCTTAGTCTGTGTCTCCCTGCTGGTGGGTAAGATAAGTTACAAGGCTTTCCTCTCCCAGGAAGTATATATAATGAGCTCTTAGCTCTAGCCCAGTGGGTGTTTTCCAACTACCACCTAGCCCTGTTGCCAAGTTCTCATCACAAGACCTGGTCCGTTCTTTTCCTGGCTGTCATCTAAATGGTTCAGTAAGCTTTCTTCCAGAGATCCTTTGTTCTCCAGGGTTTGTCCTGAACACACACTTTTGCCACCCTGGCCCATGTAAGGTCTTAGTACAGACACTGAAAATGACGGTTTCTAACCCGACTGCCTATGTCCTGCTATTCTTCTTCCTCCCTGCTGGGGACTGAAAACAGGAACACACCACTTTGACTTCTGCTTTTTCATCTGTGAAATGGGAACAATACTAATACCTCCCTGGCTGGGTAATTTTAAAATACGGTTAAAAGGGACCCATGCACATAAAGCCCTTAGTCACTTGTTAGTTAAACTCATTCTAGACAGCTGGCTCCTGGTTCTCACAGCAATCGTGTTCTAGGAAATTACCAGGGAAACTGAATTCATGAATTCTGAGCCATTGCTATGGGAGAAATGCAGAGCAGCTTGCTATGGTTCTTTGGCAACAATAATTTCACCAACAGATCAATACACAACCTTATTTAATGTGTGTTTCTGCTTAGAGACATCCTGCTTAATGTACGCTGTCGATTCATAAGCATGGAGCTCAAGGCCAAATGTGCAGTAATTCATGTCTGAGCACAGCTTATCTCCGTTCACATTTTCTCCATGAGACCCACGCTATCCACTTTTATTAGCACATCCACATGACACCCGGGCCCTGTTTTAACAACAAACTCACCAACAGAAAGCCCACAAATACAAAATGGGGAAAAAGAGAAAGATCCTAAGTGATTCACAGAAAGCTGAAGTGAAAAACGGTATCTCCATGTTAGATGCCTGGGAATTTGCAACTCCATGGCTCGAATGTTGCCACCCTGCAAAGCAGTGAGTGTTGATTCTCAGAGCAACTCATAATTTAGCAAGAAGGTGAGTTTGCAAATACCAAATCTATGAACCATGAGGGTCAGCTGCATGATAACTCATCACTCAATGGCATGAACACAGTGCCAGGACATTTCCTGGTTTACAGAAAATTAATAGTCCGGTGAGGTACTAGTTATAGAAGAAAGTGCTCTGGATGAATTCCTGGAATCCCACACCACACCACAGGGACATCTCTGTCACCCTTACCTACATGAAGAGCCCTACATCTAGAGGACACAATTTCTATTTATCTCTCATTACTATTTCTGTGAAACAGAGTCTCAGTGTATGGAAAATTCAACCATCATCGTGGCCTTCACCTTTATCCCTCTCTGTACACATAGGCACTAAAAACCACCTCACAAAATAGAAATTGCCTCTCCCTGTACGGAATGAATAAGCAGAGCGGCTGGTATAAAGCGTTGGCCCGGCCCACATGCAACCCTGTGTGTGATTCTCCAGTACAGCCAAGAGAGACAGAAAACAAAGAGTACTTTTTCTGCAGAAGCGTTGTTTTATTATTTTTCTTAATTATCTGGAAATCAGGAGTCTCTCCAAGAAGGGTATGGTCATTACAACCACATAACAGTATCATTTTCTTCCAGTTAATCACTAGATTCTGGCTAGAAATGAGTCACTATCGAATTTCCTGATGGAGAAATATCTTTGGGTGTGGAGGGTGTTAGTCAAAGGACAATAAAATTAGTTGCATAGAAAGTGTAAAGTTGAAGAGAGCAATTGCAGTTCGTGCTGAGAGGGGAAACCTTATTGCTCTTACCATGTTTTCAAAAATAGTAATAGGGTGAGATAGAGTTGTGCTAAGTAGTTTGATTTAGGTGTTCTATTATTTGTACACACAAACATACACACACATACACACACTCACACACACACACACACATATATATATGTATATATATATATGTATGTATATATATATATACATCTATATGTATATATATTCATATACATTGTGAATATAGAGAATTTTTTATTTGCCAACTAAAAGGCAAAGGGGGGGGCTATCCACTGGACTTTAGCAATCCTAGTGATTAAGTTATAATAAACTCTTCTCCCAGCCATTGTGGTCATTACAAATTCTACACATTCAAGAAACTTTAGGCAAACTTTCACTTTTTTAACTGATAGATAACTGCATAAAAATCAAACATGTTGGGACTGGAAAAATGGCTCAATCAGAAAAGTGGTTACAGCATAAGCTGGGGGTGAGGGTGGAATTTGAGCCTCTGGAATTCGTGTGTGTGTGTGTGTGTGTGTGTGTGTGTGTGTGTGTGTATGTGTGTGTGTTTGTGTCTATCTGTCTGTCTGTGTGTGTGTGTGTGTCTGTGTGTGTCTCTGTGTGTGTGTGTCTGTGTGTCTGTGTGTGTGTGTCTGTGTGTGTGTGTCTGTGTGTGTGTGTGTCTGTGTGTGTGTGTCTGTGTGTGTGTGTCTGTGTGTGTGTGTGTGCGTGCATACAGAATGTGTAAATGCATGACCTCCTGCATCTACAGTGTCACTGATGAGGAACTGAAAAGAAGAGAATGACTAAGGAAGATCTCAGGCCACTATATCCATGAGTACACACAAGAACACATACACATGATCATATACACACCACACAGAAAACTATACATGGCAGAAAGACACGCAGTCTTTAAATATATCTGTATATACACTGTATATACACTGGGTAGTGTCTAAATCTATTAGCCATATTTATCTCCTCCAATATGTATAACTGACTTTTATATAACTAGTATGACTCTCTATATTTCCTAATTCTGGTTAGACAAAATGCTCAAATATTAGTATATGTAATTCCACAGAAGATTTGTAATATAAGTGATATGCTACAGCACTACAGTCTAATGTCAGAGCTGAAAGCTTTTGATGCAGTTGTGTGAATCGGTCTGTGTCAATTCTCCAAAGATCCTCCCAGGATGGGAAGATTACAGAATATAGGGAACAAGTCCAGAATGTCTGATACCAAGACTGGCAAATCAGTGATGAGCCAGAGGACCAGCTGTCAACGTTCAGTGCGGTTCCAGGGAAATGCAGTGTGCTTGTCATTGTGCCTCTAATACCATGGTACAAATGACCTACCTAAGAACAAGAAAGAAATTTGTACTTTTCTTATCATCTAAACAAAGATGGCATAAGTTTCTCTGTGAATACAGGAGAGATTAAACATGATAACAAGTAGTATTGACAAATGCTTAACACTACTTTTAGTCTCTACCCTGGTAACATATTCTTAAAGATTGACAAGGACCTAAAGAATGCACAATTTATGAAGGAAAGCACAAAACTGGGAAGAGATGTGATTCAAGTGTGTTTTGAAAATATTGAGCAGCACAGCTCTACATAGGATGTCTTCATCAAACCTCTCCCCTCAGAGCTCAGGGATGAGGAGGCATAAAGAGTGCAAAAGCCGGAAGGATGGTGGGAAAAGACAACTCTGTAAATCAACTGAGAAAATCTCATATGAGCGCACAGAGACTGAAGCCACAGCACAGGGCCTACACCTGTCTGCACTAGGTCCTCTGTGTATATATTATAGCTTTCAGTTTAGTATTTTTGTTTGTTTGTTTGTTTGTTTGTTTTTCTCTGTATAGCCCAGACTGTCTTAAAACTGGCTTTGTAGCCCAGGCTAGCCCCAAACTCAGAGATCTGCCTGGCTCTGCCTCCTGAGTGCTGGAATTGAAGATGTGTGCCACCACCGTCCAGCTTCAGTTTAGTGTATCTATGGGACTCCTGAGTGAAGGAACAAGTGAGCTTCGGGTTCTTGTGCCTTCTCTTAAGCTCTTTTCTTTCTGTTGATTTTCCTAGTTCAACCTCAATGTGATGGGGTTTGTTTTGTTATATTATATTATATTATATTATATTATATTATATTTTGTGTGTTTTGTAATCACTTAGAAGCCTGTTGTTTTCTAACAAGAGACAGAATGGGGATGGATCTTGATGAGAGAAGAGGGAGGGAGGGAACCAGGAAGAGTAAAGGGAGGAGAGACAGTAATAATGATACATTGTAAGAGAAAATGGTGTATTTTCAATAAACGGGGGAGGCAGAAATGAACAAAGAAAGAAACAGAGAATTAGAAATAGAGGAAAGAGGAAGGGAGGGGAAGGAAGGAAGGAAGGAAGGAAGGAAGGGAGGGAGGGAGGAAGGAAGGAAATGACCATGTTTAAATCAGCAAAGCACAGGGGTGCCCATTTCAGGGTCGGGTGATAGCTCCCACACTGGCATTTCTATAAAATACAAAGATGATTGAGAAATAGAATCAACTAATGATATATTTGATATGTGGTATTATGGCTTGGATCTTAACTGTCTTCCAAAGACTCACTTACATACTAAATGCTCCGTGGCCAACCTGTGCTGCTACTGGTAGGTGATGGGGTCATTAACAGATGCAAGATGGGGGACGGTGGAGCTCTGCCCCACGCCATCTCCCTCCCAGACACCAAGATGTGAGCAACTCCCCCCTGTCTGCTCCATCACAACACACTGTACCATCACAGGTCCAAGACAACAGGACCACATGACCACACCCAAATCACTTTCTGTCCTTCCAAACCTTTGCTCCATCTAAGTTGTTTTATTTTGGGAATTTGTGACAGCAGATGAAAAAAAAAAAGACTAATGTGTGGGGCAAAATAAAGATGTCAAAATATTAATTGGCAAAAGATAACAAGACTCCATCAAAAACACATTATCTGATGTGTCATTTCCATACAGAAGTATGGGGGAAGCCATATGATGTGGGAAGCCACAGATGGCCTATTTATAGACTTTAAATCCCTTTTCATTGAAAGTGGAGCCCAGAAAAGAAAAAGCACACACAGTTGGAGAACATAGGGTTATTCAAAGATGGACATTATTATCTCCACTGTCTAGGCCAGAACAGAAGCACTCGGCTCCTCGAGTAGGTTCTTTGTCACCTGTCTCCTAGCCTCTGCTGACTGCCAACAATCCTAGGCCACCCTTGGCTGAGGATAGTCCTCCAGTTCTGTGTCTCTGTCTCTATATGCCCTTCCCATCTGTGCCTGTATCTAAACTCTGACTCCCTTTTCTTATCAAAACACCAGTCATTGGGTTCCTAATCACTACAAATCCAGGATGGTCTAAACCCTCAACCACATCTTCGAAGACCCTATGTCACCCCATGTCACTTCCACAATACTTAGGAATGAATGGTATATAACCATGACCCATGTGCATACTTTTAATTTCAATAGTTTCATCTCACTGTTATTAATTGGGAATTCTTTTAAGCCTCTCAATTTACAAGTCCACCTTTATCCCTTTCCTTTCTTTCTAATATGTGGGTTGAAAAGCTAGAACTTGGCTAACAAGATGGGTTAAAAACCGATAAAGGCTGTGGTTAAAGCCTAGAGACCACGTTCCAGCCCCTGAGTCCACAGAAGAGAGAGATGACTCTCAAATGTCCTCTGTCCTCCACACATGCACCATGGTATATGTTCATGCACAGCCACACACAGCTCATGCACATGCATGTACACTAACACCACACACACACACACACACACACACACACACACACACACACACACACACACCTAAAGCTACCTAGGACCATGTAAGCTACAGTGCCCATAACCTAAATGTAGCTCTGGCGGTCTGACTCTTAGACATTGCTCTTGCCTGGGTTTATACAGGCCACCGGAAGCTCTCCTCCTGCTAGAATTCATACCTAAGCCCTGAATTTGTACAGCAAGTCCTCTCACATCAATCTCTGACCACCCTCTGCTTTGAATGTGGCCCTTAAGTCTCCCTAAAATGCAAACTTAAAAATGTTCCTTAGAGATCAGGCTTGAGGGAGTTAATTGGGGTCACGGGATGGATCCGAAGTTCTTCAGGAAGAATAGGAAACCAGAGGTAGAACACTTACTTCCTCTCGCTCCCTGTGTGCTGTCAAATGCCAGGATCAAGAGCCAAATAGACCTCAGTTCTTCATAAATTGTCTACTCTCTGCCATTTTGTTACAGTGTCAGAAAATCACCTTTGAGAATCTGACCAAAGCTATCTTTCACCTTTGATTTCTAATCACCCTGGCCTCTCTATAGAAAGAACTCTGTTAAACCATTTTCAAAAGCAACACTGTCCTCACACTTGAGATCTCAGTAATTTTCCACCCACTGCACCCATCCCCCATCACTGCACTCTTTATATAGAAAGCCCTGCTTGTCCTCGTGGGCTCATTTTTACCCCAGAGTCTTGTGCCCTTATTATCACGTATACTTCCCAAATCAAAACGTCTTCACTTCTTTGATCTTAGGTCAGCTCCAGTTGTTTTTGGCAATGTGGTTTAGCCTTTGTATCTGTCCTCTGCATTTTCTCCAGTTAGGTCTTAAAAAATTCATCAGACTTGGGTTTGATTCTTTATGCAAAATATAGGTAAATGTAATACTCGTGGTTTTCATTAAGAGTCATATTATATGTCTTCTTTCCCTGATGTTAGTAATCTGTTACATTCAATGACTCTATCTCTTAATGGTGATGTTCTAATCCTGTGATTACTTTTTCACTCATCCATTAAAATGCCATTGCAAGGAAATTATAATAAAACACTATCTACTACCTATCCACCAAACACAATAGTTCACATAAAAATTATAAAAAGTGCTTGATGTTTTCCTTCCTTAGTTTTGAAAGCAATTCGTTTTATCATCCATCAAAAATGAAAAGTTATCATTATGAATTCATGGACTTAAACACATCAGTGAGTCTTATTTGAGCAAAATCATTAGTGTTGTTGTGGCTCAAATATTGTCCTTGTGCCTAGGGGAAGCTTCATGCTGCCTCTTATGCATTTCCAAGACTATAACAAAATACCTGCGGGAAAAGGGAAGGGACGATTCATTTGCCTTCGTGGTTTCAAAGTCCATTATCCTGTGGCTCCACTCATCTGGCTCTGGGGTGAAGCACATCATTATGGCTGAAGAAAGTTGCAAAGGAAATCTGTTCACCTCATAGCAGCTGGAAAACCCACATGCTGAACAAGGAAGTGTGCGGCGGACAAGATATCCCTTTGCAGGACGCACCCCCAAGTTACATCCTTCCATCGGTTAGCCTTGCGTCCTGAAGGTTCCACAGCCTCCTGACTGTAGTCTGAGCCAGCAGCCAAGCCTTTAACTCATAGCCTTTGGGGAATCCAACCAGATCCTTAGAGCTTTTCACACTCATTTTACAGACTTTCACAGCTTTCCCAAGATAGGCTATGAAAGGGGTTTGGAGTTTGTCTTTGACACTTCTTGTATCAGAACGGAAGTCTTTAGGGGTTTCTGGTTTCTATCCAGATCAATGCCATTCACTAAGGGAGTTTGTGGCGTCAGGTTAGCTGTCTTTCTCAAGCCTCTTGGGTGGAAAGAGCTAAAAGCAGATGTTTACACTTACAGTTTTAGAACTAAAGTTTTCACTGGACTGCCACTTTGCTCCAGGTCAAGACTCCACATTTTTAAGGGTGTCTGGCAGAATTATATACTCCATAATGACTCATGCAAACACCTCAGATTAAATAGTATCAAGAAAATTATTCAGCACAAAATAACTTAAAGTCTGTATTTTCTTTTACCAATATGCCTCTGTTTATGATCTGCTATATTGTAAGGTCCATAAACTATGTTATCACTCAGTATAAGTTCTGTGAGTAAATATTTAGGGTATTGCCAGCCAACAGTGCTAAAGTCTTTCTAGACATTGTTGGTATCTAAGTTGAAGGTAAGAATGATATGCAAATTGTTGGATCTGGAAGATATCATCCTAAGTGAGATAACCCAATCACAAAAGAACACACATGATATGCACTCACTGATAAGTGGATATTAGCCCAGAAGTGCAGAATACCCAAGATACAATTTGCAAAACACATGAAACTTAAGAATAAGGAAGACCAAAGTGTGGACACTTCGATCCTTCTTGAAAGCTGGAACAAAATGCCCATGGAAGGAGTTACAGAGACAAAGTTCAGAGCAGAGACTGAAGGAATGACCATCCAGAGACTGCCCCACCTGGGGATCCAGCCCATAAACAACCACCAAACCCAGACACTACTGCAGATGCGAACAAGAGCTTGCTGACAGGAGACTGATATAGCTGTCTCCTGAGAGGCTCTGCCAGTGCCTGACTAATACAGAAGTGATATTCACAGTCATCCATTAGATGGAGCACAGGGACCCCAATGAAGGAGCTAGAGAAAGGACTCAAGGAGCTGAAGGGGTTCTGCAGCCCCATAGGAGGAACAACAATATGAACTAACCAGTAACCCTAGAGCTCCCTGGGTCTAAACAATCAAAGAAAACACGGAGAGACTCATGGCTCTAGCTGCATATGTAGCTGAGGATGGCCTAGTCGGTCATCAATGGGAGGAGAGGCCCTTGGTCCTATGAAGGTTCTATGCCCCAGTATAGGAGAATTCCTGGGCCAGGAAGCGGGAGTGGGTGGGTTGGGGACCAGGGGGAGCAGGGAGAGGATAGGGGATTTTCAGAGGGGAAACTAGGAAAGGGGATAACATTTGAAATGTAAATAAAGAAAATATCTAATTAAAAATAAATAAATATTTTGAAATACTGGGAAAAAAAGAATGATCTGCATGAGCTGGAAAGATGGCTTAGTGGTCAAGAGCACCTGCTGTTCTCATGAGGACCGAGTTTAGTTCCCTGCACCCATATCAGCACCTGCAGCAACACCTGTAACTCTAGCTCCAGGGGACATGACACCATCTTTCTGGCTTCCAGAGGCACCGGCACACACATGGCATAAACTTACATAGACACATAAATTTTAAAAAAATATATTTTAAAAAGAATAATATATCAAGTCTTTGCATAGTGACATTTTTCTCTTTTGTTTTTGGAAATGGGTTTCAGTTGTTACAGAATACTCGGTTCATATTTTTATTCTTTGGTCATTTTAAATGTTATTTTATTTTGTGTCCAGGTATTTGTCTGTCCAAGTTGATATTCTCCACTATGCACCATATTTTTCTAAAACTTTTTTAAAAAGTTGATATTTGAGCTTAGTGTGTGCATAATGTGCATGCATATCCCACATATTACAAATATTACACACAGAGATGCACGCAGAGGTCAGAGGGGTTTGGGATGTTGGCATATCGAGTCCCAGGCACTGAATTCAAGTCACTGGGCTGTGCATCAAGCAGCTTCATCTGCCAAGCTGTCTTGCTGGTGCAACTTGCCTCCAATGTGTATCTTAAAATGTCTTTTCTAATATCAGGAACATTTTCTTCACTCATGTTTTACTATTCAGTCTGCTTTCTTACTGCAGTTTCCCTTTTCAAAGCCTTGACCCGGGCTTTAGATCCTCTCTCACGCCTTCCTCTTTTCTTCAGTAGCCTGCATTGGTAGTGGTGGTGGTGTTCTTCTTGTTGTTGATACAGTTGCATCATTTCCAGCCTACCTTTCTCTGCAGATGTAATCCTCTATCTTTCTTCTCCTGTGTTTTTCAGTGCTCTCAGTGAATATTGAGTTACATAAGAACCTGAACCATGACAAAGACCCAGGGGATGTGAGATCCAGATGCCCGCTGCCTTACTGTTTTCCTAACTAAAGACAAGCACACAGGCTAGTTAAGAGAAGTCACAGAAGCCAGCAACGGCTCCACCAGCTTTGATTCCAAAAGTTGAGTCCTCTCCAAATCTACAGCATCTCTCTCTCTCTCTCTCTCTCTCTCTCTCTCTCTCTCTCTCTCTCTCTCTCTTTCTTTCCCCTCTCTCTCATGTTCACCTTTGAATCTAAAACTGCCAAAGAACATGACCAACTAGGTTCTGGTGAACTTTAATGTCACAAACATCCTGATTGGTATCAAAGGACCCTATGTCTCATCCTTTGAATCCTTGAAGATCTACATAATGTTTGCTATTTTGTTCTTCTTTCTGTTATGTGCTCTGGTCTACAAACACAGAACAGCAATACCAGAAACTCATTAAGGGCTGCTACAGCATATACAGGTATATCTCCATATAAACCCTTAAAGAAAAGTATTGTGGAAACTACTCCATGAGCTACAAACCCCACCCAGAGTCACCATTTGTGCAAGAAGTTAAGGGGAAACTAAGCTGGCTTCCCACAGCCCTGGAAAGCAGCAACAGTGGTGGGCACTTGTCAGCTGCATGGATCCCTGCAGAGTTTAATCTATTATGGAAACTGCAGCACTAGCAGCCTGTCTCTTCAATTATCAACCGCAAGCCATAAAGGAGATGGAGAGGAGATCTATAAGGTAAAAAGGCATTTAAAGAGACATATCAGCCAAGGAGACAGATGGAGCCTTTTGGGAGAACCAATTTAAATAAACCAATTAAGACATATTTAAAAGATAGCTAGTGGGACATGGACAATGAATGGATATTTAATTACTTTAAGGAATCATTCGTTTAGACGTGCTAATAATGTCATGCCCGTGACTCCTTTTAAATGTTTGTATGTTGTGTAGTGAGTAAGTGTGTGCATGTGTGTCCATATGAGAATGCAGTGGACAACAGAGGACATTGAGTGGCCCCCTCTATCACATTCCATCTTATTATTCAGAGATGGGTCTCTCCCAGAACCATGTAAGCTAGGCTGGATGACCAGCAAGCTCCTAGACTCTGTCTGTCTCCATACTCCAGGCTAGGGTCACAGACACATCAGCGCGCCTGTATGTTCACACGGATGCTGAGAACTGCACACTGGTTTCAGCAAGGACTCTTTCCCACAAAGCCGCCTCACTAGCCCTCGGTCACATTTTCTGAAATAGTCTTCATTTTCTAGCTACATCTTAAATTAATTTCATCTTAAAATAATCCAGAATAAACAAATGGTATGCATTTATTAGCAATGTAGAAATTAAGGCAGTTCAAAGCAACACTATGTGTGCTGGGGAAACAAGTTAAAATGATACATCTGTAAGCAATAGAAATTAGGAAGCAAGGTGATTACAGATACACGCTTGAACAAGGGAAGGGAAGGGCTGGAGGGTGAGTAGCCCCCGTGTCTGTTGTGAAGAAAGAACCACAAGCATTGCCAGCCCTGAGCAGGAAGGGGCAATCTCATCTGCGTGCCTTATTTTACCTCCTTCTAAGCCTGGATGATAATTTTTAAGAACCAGGGTTTCCTACACTGAGGCACACACCAAATTATCTCCAGGGTTGGGTGTAGAGACTGATAATACGCAAGCATCCTGTGTCATCTGCGAAGCCAGCCTTTCCCATCAGCTACAGGGATTGCAGCTCCTGGGCACCTAATGTACGGTGATGAATAAATCCTACTCTCGGGCTGGAGCTCTGGGCCCTCGTAGTTAAAGGCGACCATGACACAACTCCTGCACCAAGGCTTCTTCTGCACTGCATTTCTAAAGAGGCTTTTAAACTGATGTCTCAGCAACTTTATTCAGCATCATCTGAAGACCAAGAAGTTGCATAGAGGCCCCAGGCTGGGTTTTTTTTTAGGCGTTTGTTTGTTTGTTTGTTTGTTTGTTTGTGTTTTGGGTTTTTTGGTTTGTTTCAAGTTTTATTTTGACTCTTGTTTGAAACACTGGTTTCTAAACAAACCTGTCTCTAATAGCTTTAATTGTAAATCACGGGCCTGTGAGATGACTCAGCAGGTAAAGGTAATGCCAGTAAGCCTGAAGACCTGAGTTCGATCCCGGGACCCTCAGGGCAGAAGAAGAGAACAGACTCCCTCTAGTTGTCCTCTGAGCTCTGTGTGTGCCACGGCAGGTACCATCCTCCTAAATAAATAGATGTAATCTAGGATTTTTTCATAAACTCAAACTCAGAGAAATTATTAAAAGCCTGGATTCTGTCATTTCCAAGCTTGGTGGCATTTGGCCAATGACATTGCCTGAACCTTCATCTCTTCTTGTGACTAACAGAGGTGACTTTTGACTGCTATAAAGATTAACTTTAATCTCGGATGCTGAGGAGCTGAGGAAAGAGGATGGTTTGAGCCCAAACTTTTGTGAGCTCGCAGCCAGCCTGGGCCATGTAACCAGAACTTGTCTCAGAAAAAATTAGATAGGAAGATAAGCAGAGAGATAGGTTCATGCTAGGGGGTATATACACAGTTCTAGAAGACAATAAAAGGTAGTAATAATAGTAACAACAACAACAACAATATTAATAACTTGTTACTCATATTATTATAAAAGTCATACTGGATGGTTTCTTTGAGGTCATCTGTTTCTGTGCTTATTACAGTAGTCAGGTTTTTGTGTTTTTTTTTTTAATTTGTTTGGTTGGTTGGTTTGATTTGGCTGTTAATTTGTTGTTGTTATTGCCGTTGTTGTCTTTTTTTGTTAGGGTTTGTTTTTGAGCCAGGTTCTTACTCCGCCATAGCTTCTGAGTTCTGGGATTACAGGCATATTTACCATGCTTGGTTCTATTGTGGTCTTCAATGGAGGAGAGGGGACCTTAAGCTGGCTGTGTGTGGGGGGGGGGGGGGTCACACAGTACACAAGGAGAATGAATGTTATTGGCACAATCTTTTAGCAAGGTATGAGTTCTCCACACTTTACCTCTGTCAAGTATGATGTTGGTCAGCCACTTTAAATAATAAAATGGCCTGGCATCTGAATCCACAAGAAGATCAAATAGGGAATAGCTTGAAATCATTGGTACAATAGACTTTCTGAAGAAAACCCTAGTCTCCTAAGAATGCCATCACTAACGGGAAGGGGCAGCTTACAGAATGGGGGAGGTCCCTTGGCCAGCTGTACATCTGACAGAGGGTTAGTGTGCAGAACATGCAAAGAACAAAAATAACAAACACTGAAGACACAAAACAACTCAATGGAAGAAGGATGTACAGATCCAAGCAGAATTCTCAAAGGTGAAACACAAATGACTAAGAAGCTTTTTTTTTTAGGTTCGACATCCTTAGCCATCAGGGAAATGCAAATTAAAATTGCTTTGAGATTTCATCTTACCCTAATCAGAATGGCTAAACTCAAAAAAACAAATAATAACAAATGCTGGAATGCTTTAGAGGAGAGGGGGACACTCACTCTTTATGAGGGGACTGCAAAAAGGTGAGGCTACTATGGAAACCAGCGTGGAAGTTCCTCAAGAAGCTAGAGATGGATGACTGCCTCCATCCGTATCACTCTTGGATGCACACCCAAAGGACTCTACATCCTGCTCGCCACACTTGCTCATCCGCATTCATTACTGCTCTAGTCACGGTAGGCAGGAAGTGGGAAGAGCTCAGATGTCTGTCAGCTAATGCACGGATAATGAAATTGAGGTACATATACACAATGGATTTTTCATTCCGCTGTTAAGAAAAACGAGATTATTAAATTCACAGGTAAATGATGGAGTTGGAAGTAATCATTCTGAGGGAGATAATCAAGACCCAGAAAGACAATCCACATACTTCCTCTCTTTTGTGAATTCTAGCTTTGACTCCTCACATAAGTGATTCATTTGAAATTCCCACAGAGGTAGGGGAATTAGGAAGGGGCTGGAGTGGGAGGAGTGAGAGAACGTAGTAGTATGGAAGTTTAAAGGAGAATAGCGAACAGGAAGGGTTAAATTAGGAGAGGGAAAAGGGAGGGGAGGAGAGAGGGGAAGGAGAGGAAGGAATCCAAGGAGGGATGAGCAGAACTAAAAGATCTTTGGAAAGTCATATGGAAACCCACTGCTATGGAAGCTCCTAATTTCATATATAAAACATATATAACATCATACTATAGTGGTAATATAATAGTGAAGAGTTATAGATTTTAAGAATTTTTTTCTTTCATTCTCTCTCTCTCTTTCCTCTTCATCTCTCCCTCCCTCTCTCTGTCTCTCTCTGTCTCTCTGTGTCTCTCTCTGTGTGTGTCTCTCTCTGTCTCTCTGTCTCTCTGTCTCTCTGTCTCTCTGTCTCTCTCTCTCTCTCTCTCTGTGTGTGTGTGTGTGTGTGTGTGTGTGTGACATGACTGTAGGTGTGTGTAGAAGCCAGATGAGGGCATCAGATTCCCTGGAGCTAGATTATATGCCACCAAAACATGGATGCTAGGAACCAAACGTAGCCCTCCACAAGAGTAGCAAACACTCAACCTCCGAGCCATCTCTCCAGCTCCTTGAGACAATTCTTAAGCACCAGAGAAACTCTTGAATAGAAGCACTGTCCTCAAATTGCATCTCGGATGTTTTTTAAGTTTTCCTTCCACACCAAAGAAGCTCAAATTGTAAATGGTAAATTATTCATTATGAGACTGAGTAATGCAATAAGAAAAACCAGGGATCCAAATCAGTAAGCCAAGCTCAAAGAGCAGTCAGGGCTCTACACTGAAAACATTAGCAAAGGAATACAGGTGCAAACAAAAGAATGTAAATGTTGAGTGAAATTGTTCATGGCACACAAAGTAGCTTTTTTTTTTTTTTTTTTGGAAAAAAAAAAAGGTTTCCTGGGTGCTTGTCTTTTTAATTAACAGAAAATAAACACTATAGTAATCACACTGTTTAAAGGATTTCTGTTGCCCTGGAGTGCCTTCACACTAATTAATTTCATTGAACTTCAACAGATATGTAAGTAGTATCTCCTATTTGTAAAATTCTTTGTTATCATTGACAAAGGATTAAAAGGTTATTAAGGAACAAGATGCAAAACAAAATAATTGGAACAAGTAACCAAAAAAAAAATCCACAAAATAGATTGTGTTTGTCTAAAGAAATCAGAAAACTGGGGCTGGAAAGATGATGGCTCAGCAGTTAAGGATACTTGCTGCTCCTGCAAAAGACATGGGCTAAGTTTCCAGCACCTACGTGATAGCTCACAACCATCTGACATTTCAGACCCAGGGGATGCAACAACTTCTTCAGATACCACAGACGCTGTACACACATGGTGTACATGCACAGATGCTAGCAAAGCACCTATGGACATAACATTTTTAAAAGGAAAATAAGAAAGCTACTCACATAATGACAGATGATGAAGAAGGAGTAGAAGGAAGGAAAGGAGGAAAAGAGATGGATGGAAAACAGACAACCACAGATGGGTGAATAAACGACATATAAATAACAATAGAGATAGAGAAGATAGGCCAAAGATCAGATAGATAAATGATAGATTTCTAGAGTCCAGCTTCAGTGGGGTTCAGAAGGAAGATGTGTAGAATAGTCAAAAGCAGCCTTAAACCAAGAGGTGCAGTTCACACACTGACACTGAGACAACTCAGGCCACCTTTATTTATACATTGATTTTTTTTTCACAGCTGGAAAGGTTTTACATTCATTTTCTCATTTTCTCACGTACAATCTCTTTGAAGAACATCCTACGTTTAACAACAATAATGTGCACACTGCAATTTTCCCTCCCTTTTCCTTCTCCTCCTCCCCAGTTCCCTCAGTCTCCTGCTAACCCATGAACTGTATCAAGTAAGAGGAAACACAGCTTTAAGAAGCAGTTAATATATAACCCAGCACACTGGTCCATAACCAAGTGACCGTGCTGGTATCAACTGTGGTTACAGTACAGAGAGGTGATGGACTACGTACCCAGGAAATACTGATTTAATCATTGGTGCCTAGTATCTCTCCATATCCTAATCAGGAGATCTAATTCCTGTCACGCCCAGGGCTCTCTGCAGCTTAGTAACCTGAGTCAGTTCCTCATCGTTGCTTGGCTCACTGCCAAATGTTCCTATTAAGTCTTGGAACCAATGATCCAGCAAGACCTCTCTAACCTCTTGATAATCATCGAGCTGTTGTTTGGAACAGGTTGGTGGGCAAATGAGAACATCTGGGCATTAGCTGACGTACCCGGACCGGGCCCCTCATGTTGACATAACCACATCACCACCATTAACAAACAGAGGGGCAGTGCTTTGTTCCACTCCCATGATTCTCGAAGACAAACAAGAATAAATGACGGCCCCAGCTTTCTTTTTCTGATCCTGGGAAAATGTCTGTCACAGACAGAGTGAAAGTAAAATCTTCTAATAGCAAAGCCAAAAACCCAAATGCAAGGCAAAAGCGATCCCAGCATTCCCTCAGGAAAGGCCAGGAGATTCTGCACAATCTTCCCCACAGGTCCTTGCCATGTGGGAACCCAACTCCTCAGGCCTTGCCATAAGGACAGCTGTCTGCATTACACTCCCACACCACTCCTAGAAGAGGCTTAGCTACTACCAATAGATGATTAACTGATTGATGATAGAAATATGGGTAGATAGATGGATGGATGGATGGATGGATGGATGGATGGATGGATGGGTAGATAGATAGATAGATAGATAGATAGATAGATAAGATTATAGATACATATATGGATGGTTGATAGAACATAGCTAGATAGATGATATGAAAAGAGTTGTGTAATTTGAGATAAGCCTTGAAGAATGAGTTCATTTGTTATCTCAAAGGTAAAGGAAGAGACAACATCTTTAGGCGTCACCACTTGCCTGGTTTTTCTGCCTAGCAGTTTTCTTCTTGATGTTAAGACCTATTACCTCGGGAACAAAAAACCACATAGATGTCCATGAAAATAGATAGGGCAAGTAACTGATCACATGCTTGCTGTGCATTAAAGAAGATGGCACTTGATGCAGAGAGAAACCTGTGATCTGGGCTAGTTTAGCATGTAGCTGAGTTCTCAGGGTTTTTAGAAGTAAACGGTCAAAGTGTTTGGGGTGGGTCTGTCAGGAGGTCTCCCAGGAAAGAGAGGGTCAGTGGGGTGATCTTTCTGGCTGTTATGCATACATTATATCAGAACAAGGAGATACTAAAAGCACAACGCACTGGGTGTGCCTGTGCGTCTTTGCAGCAAGTGGGCTTTGTTTGGAGACAGAGCAAACAAAGGGTCACCCTTACTTAATCTGGGGAGGTTCAGGGTCATGGCTCAGCCACTCCAAGCCTTGGTTTCTAGTATCACAGGGATCTCTGTGGATTAGAATAAGGTAGAAGCAACCCTCAGCCAAGTGTGAACAGCACCCTGCTTTGGGGTACTAGATATCAAGATTATTCTCATTACCAAGAAAGATAGCGGTGCATTCATCTCTTGGTGAGGTAATACAGCCCAGAAGTGGTGTTGAAGGCAGGCAAACATGAACAAGTAGATGCCACACACGGAAGGAAAAGCTGAAGCCACTCACTGCTTAGGCTTTTGGGAGCTCAGGCCTCGGAACTAAAGGATTTCTTTCCTTTGGAAACAATCTCCTGTATGTCAAGCTGGGCAATGTCTCTCAAGCTCACTGTGTAGCTGAAGAATAACCCTGATCTTCTGGTCTTTCTGCCTCTGTCCCCCAAGTGCTAGGATTACAAGTGTGGGCCCACACCCAGTTTATGCACTGCTTAGGGACTGGACCTGTGGCTTTGTGTATGGTAGGCAAGTCCTCTTCCAACAGAAATGCATCGCCAAGTATGTCCCATACACCCAACCTCCAAGAGAACTTTATATTTCTATTTCTCTATCCCACAACTGGTACATGGAAAAGTATATGAATTATATAGGCTAAAAGTTATTGTCCTTTATCAACTGTTTCTTCCACGAGCAAGAATGATAAATGGAATGTTGGGTCACTGGTATTGGCATAGATAAAATAAGCTCTAAAAATTGATAGCATGCATACCAGCCTTTCTTCTCATTGCCAAGTACCAATATATCAGCTGTCACCAAGCTGTAACAGTCCACAACTGCCAGTGGCCAGATATTGATTTCTCTTATAGTCAGCAGCAACTGAAGCTGTACACCTGTGCGCGTGTGCGTGTGTGCGCGTGCACACACACACACAGGGTTGGGGGTAGGGGAGAGAACCTCTAAACCCTACAAATGAATTAAATATGTTTTTCTTAGAAAAAGACGTTTTTATTTCTAAGACAAGATTTATTTCAAACCTTTCATTAGAACTCATGTGTGGCCTGGCAGTGGTGGTGCATGCCTTTAATCCCAGCACTTGGGAGGCAGAGGCAGGCGGATTTCTGAGTTCAAGGCCAGCCTGGTCTACAGAGTGAGTTCCAGGACAGCCAGGGCTACACAGAGAAACCCTGTCTCAAAAAAAAAAAGGAATTTGTGTTGTGTACATGTGTGCATGCCTGTGTGTGCCTGTGCATATGTGTGTCTGTGAGTGTTTGTGTGTGTGTGTGTTCATAATTTCACATATGGAGGACAGAAGTCAGCTTACATGGTTTCTTCTAATTTTTTCCATCTTATTTTCTTGAGACATGGCCTCTCATTGAACCTGAGCCACAGGATCTGCCTGTCCCCTCCCCAGTTCATTTGCAGACATGTGCCACCATGCCAAGCTTCAGCTTCTCCATGGATGCTGGGAATATGAATTCACACCCCCATGTTTGTACAGCAAATACATCACCCACTGAGTCACCACCTCAAACTTAGAACTGATTCTTGAGTGAGACTGCCAACGTTCTCATGGGGAGCTAACTACCCCGCAGTAACCCTACACTCAAGCACACAAAGGGGATTGAACTTGGCCCATGGTTTCTCTTGATTCCTAACAAGATGCTTTGTCATGGGTGTGTTCTCAACACTCCCGAGAAAGCAGGTAAGCCACCCATGGGACAAGAAGACCAACCTTCTCTTCAGATCCAATTGCATGTTCCTTTCAGAGCCGAACATTGTTATGAGTTTCACTGTTCGGCTTTCCTCCATTAGAGTGGGTAATGGAACATGAACCCTGCATGGCAAGTTCTATGATCTATGAGCAGCCCATACCCATAGCAGATTTATGACATAGGAAAAATTATGTCTTTAATATCCTTGGCTATCTCTTCTGGCTGTTTTCCTTGCTAGGCCAGCTAACCACCCTTTTAAGCAGCCTCCTTTGTGTGTTCTTTGTCCAATATTAACCCATGGTTGAAGTCTGTCCTAGTTTATTCTGGTTTAACAGTGCTTATATATGTCTCATGTTTTATTCCTTAAAAGACACAGTCTCTTCATTCATATTACACCAGCGTTTCCCTGGTGGTCATACATGAGAAAGGAACACACACGTGTGTGTGTGTGTGTGTGTGTGTGTGTGTGTGTGTGTGAAAATATTCTCAAAGCCTCCAAAAAGTGAGAATTATTGATGTCATTATACACTTGACTTCATAGTGGTTAATTACATGTTTAGTCAGGTTCCTACTGACACATATGAGCCAACCCTGATCTCCATACTTAGTGATATCATACTGACAATTTGAAGTTATCTGCGGTGAAAGCATTTACACCATGGCTATTGGCAATTGCTATATATCAGGGCTAACCTCTTCAGTCGCCTAGAGAGTCAACTTACCACCACATCCCATGCATAAGGTGTCTTAATTTAAATAGAGATGACATTGTATCTGTCTAATATTTTATTGGGTGACTTCTTCCAACATGGCATAAAATACTTTGACCACAGATATGCATATCTCAACTTGGACAAGCTCAACCATATCCGTCCTGTTCATTTATACACACTTAGCATACACATTGTCCAAAATACCACATATGAAACAAGCTTACACATAGACACATCTTACATCTTCACTTGTGTGCACACATATACACATACCTCAGAGTATAATTCAACATGAGAAAGATATTTAGAAAAAACATTTTAGTATGTTCTGTGTTAGTACATGATAGGTTGTTGTCAAAGGCTTAAAATTCCCAGAGAAGTGAATATCAACAACTGACAAGACCGGAAGCCATTTAACTACTTCAGGAAAGGGTATCATTATAACACTCATGAATCCTATCATCTTCTCAGGATAGAGGCTAAGGTTTGAAATGAAAGTTGCCTCCCTGCCCCCAATCTTTTAAAGTGCTCAAGGTATTAATAAGTTTAGTGGCAAGATTTCCTCAAGGTCTTTCCTGTGTGCTCCCAGATCACTGGAGAACCAGAGCCTGTGAGGTCCATGACTCAAGCCACTTCCTCTCCTCCTTGCCACTCTCCTGCTGGACTCAACAAAACACACAGGAATGTCACACTGGCCTGTGGCGGTCTTTAGGCCACCCTCTGCTTTTTAATCCTTTCATGGCATTTGGCATGAGCGTCCTGGCCATGCTTGGTCAGTGCTGGTCAGCATCTCTTTTAGGAGCTCACCAGGCCTTCATGTCCTGTGCCTGTAGTACTGACTTCCTACTGCTTAACTCTGGAATGAATGGAGACTTTCTCATCTCTGGTGAGTGTAATTCAGGAGCTAGAGCACTAGATGATTGGCAGCTACCAAGTCTAGTGAATGTGAAAAATAAATTTCATAGTCAACATAAGCATGAGGTGTGAGTTTCAGGATGAAGCTTTATTGTAAAAGAGAGATTAAGAGAAAGGAGATGAACAGAGCTCCCAAAACAAGAATGTGTGTGTGTGTACACATACATATATGGCTTAATTAATACTATCTGTATATATACATACTATCTGTGTATATACATACTATCTGTATATATTCTTACTATCTATATATATGCATATATGTGTATATGTATATATACAAATACACATATATGTGTATACACACATATATAATTAAGTATACATATATATAATTAAGCATACACTTATATAAGTATATATACGCATATGTATATATTATAAAGCTTAATAAGGTTGCATTTTGGAGGAGATGAGTTGGTGAGTTCAGTTGGCCCACCATGAGATACTCATGCACATCCCATCCAGTACTTAGTCTATAGTTTGACAGACATCTTCTAGGGACAAGGAAGTATATAATCGCGGGTCCCTTCCAGGCAGCTATGCTCATTAGATGGCTGTGTAAAAGAGGAATAAGTATAAAGACAAGAAACCAGAAACCCAAAGAGTCTCCCTAAACATTGTTGACTTTTCTGGCCTCTGTCCCCAGGACAGCATTGCAATATAACCAAGGACATTTCTGGATTCTGGCCAAGATAGAACTTGTTACCAAGAATAAGAAGCAGAAATCACCTCCTAGCTCCAAGCCTTCTGATGGCTAGCTCTAATTGCCATCTTAACACAATCTAGACTCACCCAGAAGAAAGGCCTCTGAGCATATCTATGAAGAATTATCTTAATCACACCAGTTTGTGTAAAGGAACTCACCCACTGTGGGCAGTACCATTCCCTGTGCTTGGGGTCCTGGACTGTGCAGGAGTAGAAAAACAAACTTGCTCCACTCTGCTCTCCACTGTAGATGTGATATGCCCAGTTGCTTCAAGCTCCTGTGGTCTTGGCTTCCCTGGAACAATGGGATATAATCTGAAATTGTGAGCCAAGTAATTTCTTTCTCCCTTAAGCTACTTTGGTCAGGGTATTTTTATCACAGCCACAAGGACTAAAACTAAGATACGACCCTAAAGTGCTTTGCAGACTTCTATTATACTCCTCACAAGGGTATCTGCCTGCCTCTTCTAAGAAAGCAAACATCTTTGCTAAACCTGTGGAAAATCTCAGTCCTAACCCCTTTCAGAAAGAACTATTCCAGTTCAATAAGAAAATCTGTATGCACAGACAAATGTTTAGAAGCTCATTAAAAAGTTTCAATGGCTTTGAGAACATCAAATGAACATTTGTAATCAATAGTTTCCTGCACTGAGGGGTAAGAAGTAAAGTCATGGAGATTAAATACTTTCTTCCTCAGGAGAAAATCAAAAGAATAAAGGCAAGATGAAGAAGCAAAGCACCCAGCTATAACTGAAGACCGAACAATATACACACGTGAGAGAGGCTAGGCCGTCCCTTTCAGAAACGCAAGAAGAATTGGTAAATTCACCAGCTGTGTGCTGAGGGAGACAGCCAGGAAGAGCCAGAAAGAGTCAGTCAGGGTGAGGCAGGGACAGGGAGGGACAGGCAAGGACAGGCAGGACTAGGAAGGACCAGGAAGGACCAGGCAGGATCAGTCAGGATCAGAAAAGACAAGGCAGGGCCAGGTTGGACCAGGCAGGGCCAGGAAGGATCGGGTACGACCAGACAGGGTCAGTCAGGGCCAAGCAAGTAATTTACCTAGAGCTTCTGAACTACAAGTTCCAGAAAGGGGAAAAAAGATATGTATCATATTTAGAGAAAACTGTAAATAAAATTCACGGTGGGAGGGAAGCCACTGGGGCAAGAAGACTTCAGACCATTGAATCCCAGGGCTTGGGCTCTTCATGAGTAAAGGGATCCTGCAAGGGACAGTCTGGAAAGCTTCAGCAACTTCAAGCCATAGTGAAGTTGCTGGGAATGCAGGTAGTGTCTTCTTAGGGTTGCCACAGTTTCTGAAACTAACCATCCAGATTGCTAAAGGCTACCGAGGAATCCAAATGTGTCCCAGGGAGGAGGTGTTCAATGCTACTCAAATGCACACCCAGGGGGCCGGGGTCTGATTTAGGAACATGAGACATCTTGGGACCCCGAAATTCTTCAAGATTAGGTAAACAACAGCATGAAGAGATCAACACTCCCTCAAATAAGCAGCAGAAACCGACTGGAGAAAGAAGGATCAGAATATTGCAAAGCAAGTGACAGGCAAGGAGCTGGTCAGGATACTGGCCCAGTAGCTGCCAATCCTTAAACAGAGCCAAAGGCTTGTCTTGGTCACTGTTCTATTGGTGAGAAGAGCCACCATGACCAAGGCAACTCCTATAAACAAAAGCATTTAACTGGGGACTTGCTTACAGTTTTAGGGGGTTAGTGCATGAACACCGTGGTGGGAAGTAAACAGGATGTAGTAGCTGGGAACAGGGGTTGAGAACTTTACACCCTGATCCTTAGGCAACAGAAAGAGATAGATAGATAGACTGAGCCTCGTGTGGGCTCTTGAAACCCTAAAGTCCACCCCCCAGTGATGCACCTTTTCAACAAGGCCACGCCTCTGAATCCGTTCCAAATAGTTCCACTAACTAGGGACCAAGCATTTAAACATAGGAGCCTATGGGAGCAATTTTCATTCAAACTACCACGGGCTCAAGCTAAGTCTCTACGCCTTTTGATTGTAGCTGCTTCCAGAGGCACAAATGATTGACATGAGGACATTTAATTTCCCCAGAAAAATCTGTCATGGTAGGTTGACCCTACCAGAACATGACATAGATCCATGCCAGAATAAAGACAGAGTTTGTGCAGGAAGACACCCCAAGACCTGAAAACCTCCACAAAGCTGCACCCACACTCAGCAAATGTGGCCAAACCCCCCGAAAGACCACCCGTCCCTTGGCATGAGCTGCCACCGCCAGCTGCAGGCTGAGTAGCTCACCCAGCACCACTGGATATGAACTAAGAGCCTCTGCTCCTCTACCCTCCATATGCCCAGCTTATTTTTCTCTCTAAAGCTCCGTTCAGGCAGAACTCTGCAGCCCAGCCTCCCAGGGGGCGTGGCAGTGTCAGCCCATCCATCTTAATGAAATAACTGAAGTGAAGTGGAGGCACAGAAAAGCTTAGATTGCAGATGAGCACCAACTAATCGATCCGCTCGTTGGTGATCAATCCAATCCAGGCATCCTAATGACTGAAAGCAGTCATTAAGACAACCAATGGCTGTGGCTAGTCACTGCTGTTTTAATCTTGGCTATCTGTATCTATGTGTCCAATATCTGGGCTATGAGCAGAGAAGACCAAAGCAGATGATGTTTAAGTTCAGCATGACTTCTTGCTGACACACCTTTCACTTAACCTCAGAGATTATTCTAGAACGGACATGATGAGCTTGCTGATGAGTTAGTCAGAGAGCAGCTTGTGATCAACTGTGTAAGATGCACGTCGCCCTTCTGTGAATGTCCCAGTGCCTGTATGAAGACTGTGGGGTGGGGGGAATTCATGGCTGAACCCCCAATCTTCCTCCATCATGCTGCCCCCTCCCATCTGCCTGCTGTGTTCATCTGGAAGATCAAAAGATACACAAAGTGAAAAAGTAAATAAATGATTGAAAGGTAAGGAGCAGACTGGGAAGGAAGAGCTGAATCTATGGTGACAGATCTGATACCGTGGTGACAGCAGGGTCCTCCAGTGACAGTGCTGGCTCCCAAGATGACAGTGACTTCACCACCATCCTTTTTAATAATAATCCCTCCCAGTTGCAGACACATTCATGGCCCCAGCCCTGTTTCTCTCTGCTTCTGGAGATTACTCCATTGCAAAGAGGCTTTTCCTGGCCCAGGGCTAAGGAGGGAGGTGGAAAACACCTCTCATTTCTCTTCCACTCTACCAAGCTCAGGCTTCCAGAGAGCAGCACAAATGGGGTTCCCTGCAGAGCCCCACTTCATTGTAAGAAGGATAACCATGTAAGGAAGATCTGCAGCAGACTTAAATGCCTGATCTGGGGGGTTCAATTGAGTGTAGACCCATCACACATGTATGTCTATAAACGTCTCTAAGGTATGGATCTAAGGAGTTGGAGCTGTGACAGTCTGGGAGAATCACAGTAAAGGCTTGCCTTGGTTCTCTGCGCCCAGGGACCAGGGCAGCTTGTGTAGTCTCCGAACCTTGTCTTCATCTGTAGACTAGATCTGCCCATTCAGTAACTTCCTCATGGTTGCTGTCGGTGAGGCACACTTGAAGGACTGACCATTCAAAGCCTGGCCCTCAGGCACACTGCAGTCTTCTGGGAGAAGCAGTTGCTGCATGCCAGGTGGTGATAAATTCAATGAGGAAAGATGCAGGCAGAGGCAGCAATGATGCCTCTCTGTAAGGACATCATGCTGATATACAGACGGAGAACACCTTGAGGAAAAGGACTCCCAAATGCAAAGGGCCTGAAGGCAGCAGTGGGGGTGGCTGGCTCCAGAGCAACCTGAAATGCCATTTCTCTCTCCAGGCCGTTGTAGAGGTGAATATAGTTATTAGCACTATGGTCTACATGAAACTTCATATGGGTTAGATTTGTTATGAGATGAAGTGGATAACACAAAGGAGAATCAGGTAGAAAGAGGAGACTGACAGAAGCTGACAGATTCAGGATTAGCACCAGCATGCCGATCTAGGCTCAGCGACCCATCATGGGGTGCCTTTAGGTGACTCAAGTTCTCTGGGTTCAGCCTGCTCTTATAGCAAGCTAAACAACTTAATGTACCAAGCTCCACATATTGACTATTTTACTCTTGAATTATTTTATATGTTTTAGCTATTTAAAGCTCTTTATTTCTTATAATTCTGTGGAGCAGAAATCATTTTACATGTAAGGAAAATTTGGCTCAGAACCGTTAACTAGCTTGCCAGTCTGGAGATGGTGAGGAGCTGTTGAAAGAAACTCAAGACATATCTGTCAAATGATTATGTATGCAAATAGAGATTGTAACAAATGGAGAAGAGACAAAAGGTGGCCAAAATGACAGGGCTGGGGAGGACAAGCAGTAAGAAGTGGATGGACTCGGTACCCACGACTCTGCCCAGTATACCATATCTGAGCTACTGTGTGTGAGTCGCCTGAGATTCCAGGCTGATGGATTTCAAGGCAGAGCTGGACCTTAGAGGGAAGTTCACAGTAAACAACTGTAAATGTGTGCAATTTGTAATGATGATTTGCATGCACAGGGTGCTGTGCTGTTTACAGAGCGCTTGCATATACATGATCTCATTTGCATTCAGAGGCTCACTGGTACCCTGGGCAGGGATGAGGTTACTCTAAAGGTCACAACTTAGTACAAAAGCTACAGGACAGATGCTGGAATCTGCCCAACAAGGAATCTGGTCAAAACAGTCAGATTAGAGATGCCATGGGATCTGGGGGTCCAGTTACTGTATACCCCCCCCCTTTGCTGATCTTTATTTTCACAGCCCCAGAGTGTGCTCCAGACATTTCCAGCCACCCTAGTTCATGTCTTTCTCTCTGGCCTGCAAGAAACCATGAACTTAGATAATTTTGACATTCAGGGAATTAAAAGTAATTGAGCTTTCCTGAGGCAGGGACAGATAGTGTGCTCATTTGTTGGCAGAGAGGAACCACTATCAAGTTTTCCATAAAAAATAACATCATTCACACTAGTGAGGGAAAGACAGACAGATTCTGACAGACTGACAGAGCCAACATCACATCAGACTCAAAACCCAGTAGAAAATAGGTAGGAACAAGAGACGTAAAAAATAGCTACCAAGGTCTTTCCAGAAGGCTCTTAAAGAATAGGAAGAGATGGCTCAGGTAGAGTAGGCCAATGATAGATAGGCCATCTCAGCCATTGTTAACCCCATTCTAAGACCGGTGCCATCCTTCCTGCCACAGACCCGGAGAGTAGAGAATAGAACTAGGAGAGCCTGTGTCAAAGGCATCAGCGGCTCCCACTGACAAGTGCAGGCTCTCAATCAGGCCTGACCTCACTCTGCACGCTGGGGCTCCCAACTGGGTTCAGTGACAGAGAACCCTCTTCACAGATCTTCAGACACCTCAGATTCTTCCTAAAGCTTCTACAAGAGCTGCTGGCTCTATCTGGAACACGGCTCTGACCACATCCTCCTTCCAGGACATCGTTTCCCTCCCTGTCACTGATTAATTCTGCTCATTTTATTTCCTGTGACAACTCATCTGCTGGAAAACTCACTCTGACACTTACCATCTGCCTAGGTTTGTGATGACTGATGGGCTGGCTCATGTGTTTGAACACTTAGTCCCCAGATGGTGGCGCTGATGAGGAAGGTTGCAGAACCTATAGGAGATTTGCTGGAAGAAGTGGGTTCTTAGGGGTGGGTCTTGCTACTTCTTGACTGCTCTCCACTTCCTGATTTGATTTTGGACACGATATGACCAGCCACCGTACCTCTCCCACCATGATGGACTGAATCCCCCTGAAGTGTGAAATAAGTCCTCCTTCCCTTACGTTGCTCTTTGTCGGGTATTTGGTCACAGCAACAACAACGAAAAGAAAAAAATACAAGTTTAGGTGTGTTCCAAGTTAATCCTGATCCCTGTACTTGGGAGCAACTTGTCCTAACATGAAAACCATTGTGCAAAATCATGTCAACTCTGGATAGTCATTGACGTCAGCTGGCATTTTTTTATTTTGTAAGCCATTGTCCAATGAAACCAGGATGTCTTGGTTTCCATCCCGTTTACCACTCCAATCTCAGTCATTAGCTAATTATCCTGTATACCCAACATCACCATTGACACTGACTGACACCCAGCATTGCCCACTGAGGACATGAATTCTTGCCCAGCCCTCTCAAGAACTGCTTCTTTTCTCACACTTGTTCTCATCCTCATTCTAGACACAAGGGGCCCTTGATCCTCAAAGATGCTTTCAGACTGCAGGTCTCCCTCTCCTTAAAATCCTCAATGGCAGACTACCAGGCTACCTCTTTCATTGGTGGAAGGCTTCAAAGACATAATCTCAAGGTTCAGTGTGTACACAAATCCTCCCGAAAGCTACAGATTTCACATCTCCAACCAGCATCCCGATGGCCCAGGAGAAAGATCTGTAGGTCTGAGCCTCCCTCTCCCCCCCCCCTCTCTCCATAGCCCTATGACGTGGATCAATGTCTTCACCTCCAATGCTACTCTGCACATTACTCCTGGCTATTTGAACATTTGTGCACACACTCTTTCCAAACCATGGCTTCTCAGTTCTTTGGTTTGTATTACCCTTGACTGTCTGGTCTTACACCTCCCCTTGTTTATCAGCTCCCTTCTTGTGTCAGAGACTTTGACATTAGCTATGGCCACTGCTCTGCTGTGGTCTTACCCTACTGCCTCCTCACTCCTGCCCTTGATCCCTCACATCCTTCTAGCAGCATCTTTCTCCTCTGAGAACATTTAACTACTACACATATCCATTTCTTCTCAGCCCAAGGGGGCCACCATTCCATAACCCACCTCACATGTTGGTTCCCCAGTTACCCTGAGATTTGAATCAACCAATCAGACAGGCTTCCAATTCTTTCACCCTTCTTTCTCCTGGAAATACCTCAAAGTTGACTGAATAGGACTCTGTGCTTTTCTGTGTTGGTACCATGGTTGGGGGAACAAAGCACAGGCTAACGGAATGGCTTGTGCAGAACCTTAGTCTTCTGATCTTCCTTCTCTCTAACATTCTACCTGCTAGCCTCCTTCACTCTGTTTCTTCCCTGCCTCTCAATCAGCTGACAACTTGCTTCCTGTTTCTCAGAGAAATCAGACTTGAATAGATGGAAATCTCCCCAGCAATCTCTACCTACCCTCCAACATCTATGCCATCTGTGTGCCCTTCCTGGAGTCAGTCTTCCCACACTATACTTGTGCCCTTTAAGAGTGCATCCTTCTTGCCTAACCAGGCTACTGCCTTGCTCATCTGTCATCTGCTTTTACCATTTCTGCATCGACATTTTTCTTATGTGGTTGACAACTTGCACCCACGGAACAGCCCAGGGCTTTCCCCATGCCAGATGCATCCACTTTGGAGGTGTTATACAAACTTATTGTTCATCCTACAGAAAAACAAATAAAGAACCACTCAACAAACCTTTATAAGTAACTGCTTATTCTTCTCTCTCAATGTATAGCAAAATTCTTTAAAAGATTTCTAATTGTCACTTCTAATTATGCTCTGCTCACAAACTTTTGACTAATAAGAGTTGTATTTCATACAGAGATACTGCTTATAGAATAAATATTAGGGTGGAGTGCTTACATAGCTTGTATAATAAATCCTTTTGTTCTATCTCCAATTCAGCATGAAGCAGGTAGGGTAGCATATGCTATAATTCTAGTTCTCAGGGGTAGAAACAAGAGGACCACAAGTTCAAGGTCACTTTCAGCCACATCACAAGTTTGAGTTCTTCAATTAAATATCTGAGCATCAGAATCCGGATATTCCCACCTTTCTCTTATATTAAACAGTCAACCCACTGGTAAACACACCGACTGCCCCAGAATATATCCGAGTCTGCACTGCTCCTGTTCCCTCCTCTGCAACCCTGATCGGGGTGCACACAGCCATTGCTGTTCTTAGAAAGTAAAAATAAACAGCAACTCTTCCATTGACACCACTGTGTGGCTTCTTATCTCAGCGTACAATCCAGAGCCTTCAGGGATCCCCATAGTCCACTGTCCATACTTCCTGGTCGCATCCCCTTCCAGCCTCTCAGTCAGCTTCCATTGAACCCCTGGCCTCCTGGCTGCTCTCCTGCACACAAGGACAGGTCCTCCTGGTTGTCCAGCTGCCCTCCTGCACTGCAGAAACCTCCTCCAAGTTGTTACATCTGTCTCTCCTGCCACCTGGCCAGTCCTCATTCAGCTGCCCACATACCCATGCCTTCATTACCTGCAGACCCCTGTTGTAAGGACTTTCTCAGAAGGCCTTCCTTGCTTGGCCTTACAATGTACCCCAAAAGTCTCTGCTTCCCTGTTCTGCTGGGCTCCTTTTTCTCATCACCAACTGTTTATGAGATTATATAGGTAAGTAGATGATCAAATAGACTGTAGAGAGAGATTAACATAGTATTAGGTAGCTATAGATAGATAGATAGATAGATAGATAGATAGATAGATAGATAGATAAGATAGATAGATAGATAGATGATGGATAGATAGATAGATAAGAAAGAGATAGATCAGAGATGGGTGGATATATAGATGATAAATAGATATTCACATGACCTATTTAGTTTTAATAATATAAGTAATATATGGATAATTAGATGATGGGTGGATGGATGGATAGATGGACAAACAGACTTACATTTCAGTTTAGTTTTAGGTTCCTGCTAACATACAAGCCCTATTATTGCTCAACCCCAGCAACCAATCATGTGTGTGGAATATGTATGTGTCCAGTAAATGTTTGTCTTTCGAATGAATGCACTAGAAATTTACTTTCAGACTGTGCTCTGAATTACTAGCCCTCACCGTGAGCAAATGTACTGACGTCTCTAAGCCTGAACATCCTGCATCCGCTAAAATATTCTTGGTGCAGCACACATACCACTTTGTTTAAATATGTTAATTTCTTCCCTTTCTCCTTTCCCTAATGTTGACAATGACTGTGCATCTCAAATTTTCTCTAGCAGTCCCAGCTTACACTTGCTACCCTGGATAATTATTAAACATGCCCCCTTCCCTCCCCCCCCCCCCCGTAATCAAAGCTGCACTTGGAATAATTAGTGATGTGTTCATCTGAGCAGGGCACCATGACAGTCTGGGGCATCCCTTTCAGCTCTCTTAGAGAGGGGGTAGCCATGTACTAGGAAGCAATGAGCACTTTTCCTGGACACAGTTCTCAGACATAGTGACATGCAACACACATCTGCCATCACCACCTCACAGAGCATGTAAATGAAAAATGTAACAAGAAACGGTAAATTTTGAAATGCTGTATTAATTTCAAAATCCTCATTTTAAAAGGGCTCATGGGAAAGGGTATTGTGTTTTAAATATCATAGAACCCAAAACCAACTATTAGAATCTCCGTTGTGATATTTCTTAGACCCATAGAGAGAGAGCTGTGCGACTTCTCCGAGTTATCCATCCAGGCATGCCCCACAGCCTGGGACACACTTGGCTACACGACGCATATGACGCTGTGTAAACTTGCCACAGAGAGAGAGTCTGAATGATGTTCACCAACTAGGAACTCCCCTACAGGGTTCCCACAAACAGTGAGGGGACCCAAGAGTTAGAAAAGCCAAGGATAAAGAGAGGTTCACCCCAGGCACTGAGCAAACATGCCATAGTAGGACCTGACACATAAAAACACACAGTTGCCTCAGGAGGGTGCAGGAAGGGTTATGGGGAAAGGCATAAATGAGGTAGAGTCACAGTCATTCCCTGGGACCCATTGGCTGCAGCCAGAGCCTCATAACAATATGCAACGCTGGATAGGTGCAGCCTCCTACAAGCCTCCAGACTTATAGGAAAGGGAGGCTGTAGGTGGGGAAAGATGGTTGGTGTTCTGAAAGAGTAATGAGAATACTATAGTTAGAGCCCCACTCTCTCTCCCTCTGGTGGTGACACACAGCTCTCTCCATGCAGCTCTGAACCATACTGACAGTTTCTGGGAAGAGATGGCTTTATCAATGCTGTCTGGGAATGGAGACAACAGCTTCATCACTCTAGGGATGCCGGGCAAGATGGCCCTGAGTGTTGTCAGCTTCCATTTACTCCCCATTATTCCAGCTCTTTATGCCTCTGCCTCATCCTACCTTACACATCCTGGTGTTCCCAGAGAAAAACCAGGACATCAAGACTGAAGATCAACCTAAATCCTGCTGACTCTTCAGAGCCCCTTTGCCTGAACGGAGGAGAGAAGCAGAGATTTCAAAGATGAGCTACTCGTCTCTGGAAGCGCCTGGCCCTCTTTTCCTTTAAAGTGTTTAAAGGCAGCCTCCTCTTGATGCTTCATAATAAGTGAAACCTGAGGCATGGGATACAGATGGGGCGTGTGTGGCAGGTGACTTTGAAGATCATCAGAGATTCCGAAAGCTTCCAGGATTCAGTACGTCCTCAAAGGAAGCTATCTTCTCAGGCTTCAAAGAAGGTCAGGATAGGATTGAGGAATCCAGGAGAACACAGTGAGATTGGACACCAGGCATGAAGTAGTTAGTGATTAAAAAGAAATACTAGCCCTAATTTGTGAGAAAGGGAATTAAGACTCAGAAAGAGAAAGTTGCTTTCCTAAGAGGCCACAGTTAAAGGCTGGCCAGCATCTCTTAAAAATCCCTGGTAGAGGAAGGGAGCCATCTGAAAAGGATCGCATGGGAGCCCCTAACTCCAGCTGCTGCAGGCTCATCTGTGGTGGGGTGGGAAGCGAGAGACCCTGCTGCATGTGCAGTGTGCATAGGCATGTCCTTCTTCAAATAATCTTCTGTTTTAATCTCCCTCCTTGGCTGACTCCTGCTCTGTGTATCATACCGCTAATAAACACACCTCCACAGGTGTTTTAACCATGTCAAAATCTATCTCCACGCAACCCAACCTGTAAGAACTGGTTCTTTTCTTGGCTTACAACTTCTAAGTCAACTTTTATGTGACACCATTTAAGGAAAAGCCCCTGTGTCCCCTCATCTTTTCTCACATTACCCACTATAACCATTGCTCCCTCCCCTACCTGGTTAGGTGACAGTCTGCCAAGATCTTCCTTGAGTAAATATCTTCCCCAAGACACACTCAGCTCTTCCATCTTTTACTAGGGTCTGGGGTGGGGGTGGGGAGACACTACATCTGGAAAGATGTCAGGAGGACTCAACTTTTCCCTGCATTTATACAGTCTGTGCCTGGGAGCATAGTCCAGGTAGCAAGAGGGAAGGAAAGCTTGCTCTGTTTTTGGACAGCTAACAACAATCATTTGTTTATGGGGTATAGCTGCATGCTTGGTACATTTCTAGCCTGCACAGACAATGATTCTAGAGGCACAGACGTGGCCTCTGTGCCATGACAAGCAGTTACCATTTCTTTGGGATAGAAACATTCAAAGCCATCGCCTTTTGGCAGCTGGAAGGATATGACGCGGTATTCTTCAGACTGATATTGCCCTCTGGGTAACAAAATGCAGACTTCTTCCTGTCTAGCGCCAGTGACATTGAACTGATTTCTTCCAAGTCCCATATCTTCCAGGTCCCATATCTTCCAAGTCCCATATCTTCCAGGCTTCTAGCAAACAGGTCCCACTCCATGCTTCTCTGACCTCAGCTGTTGTCTGTCCCACATGTGAGTGAAATCGCGTGACACTTGTCTTTCTGTTTAACCTATTTCAACCTTTCTATATCCACCCATAGTGCAACAAATGCAGGACTTTCTCTTTGAGGCTAAGTGGTATTCTGGTATATGAGCCACATTTCTCTTTATCTATTTGTCACCTTATGACAATTGGTTAGTGAACGTTCCTTGTTGCTTGTTGGTCATTTGTGCATGGTCTCTTTTGAAATACCTGTTTGAGCATTAAAATTCTTTTTTTTCAAATTGGATTATCGCAGCTATTCTAACTGCTGTTGAGATTTGTAGTTCATCCCGTGTTCTGGAGACTAGTGCCGTGACACCTGAGCAGTCCACACATGGGAGGTACCTCCAAATTCTGAACATAGGATTGCCATATGACTCATTCTACTTTTAGGCATATACACGAAGAAACCAAGAGTTAAGGATTAAATAGATAGACATGTAAATTCATAATAGCCAAAAACAAGAACCCCACAAGCCTTATAAAGTTCTGGGGTAAACTAACTGTCAAACTTAAATTTATACCCAGCTACAATGATGTAGGAGTTAACAGCATTGCTTAATGTTCATAAAAATATTATCTCAAATAAAATCTATTATATATTCATTCACTAAGTCATACAATCAGATGTAACTGTAGATATAATGATTTCATTATAATAATTGATCCTGAAGGGAGAATAATGGATGAAAGAGAATTATCATTTGTAATATTAGAATTGTAGGTCACATCTTATTCTTCAAAGACTAAAGCAAATATGGCCTAATATTGCCCGGATGCTTAAATCTATCAAATATGTAGGAGTTTTGTTCTCTTTTTAAACTTTTAAAGATTTATTTATTTTACAGTAAGTATTTTGCCTGCATGCACGTGCATGTGTGTGCATGTGTGTGTGTGTGTGTGTGTGTGTGTAGGGGTGTGTACCATGTGCATGCCTAGTGCCCACAGAGGTCAGAAGAGGGCATCAACTTCCATGGAACTGGAGTTACAAATGGTTGTGAACCACCATGTAAATGCTGAGACTCAAACCCAGGTCCTCTGCAAGAGCAGCAAGTTCTCTTAACCACTGAACCATCTCTCTATCCCCCTTATTTTATTTTTGTAAATCTCATATCATTTGAAGAATGCAGAAAAAAAGAGCCAAGATCTTCATGTTTGTCTTGTCTGCATTTGGAAAACTTTATCACATAAGGAAATGCTCAAAGGACAACTAATAAATAACTAAAAATTCAAAATCACCTAATGCCTTATGCATTTCATGAGAAATGCAACCTAGCCTATAGCCTGTGCTTGGCTTATTTCTACCACAGTCATTTATTTTCCACCGTTACTCAAGACAATAAACCAGAGAGCTGACAAACACAAGTTAAGAGAGAGAAGGTTTGTCCTGGTTCAAGAGGAAGGCAGGAAAAGTGGAAGCAGAGACAACTTGGGCTCTGACACCAACCACAAGAAAGAAAGAAAGAAAGAAAGAAAGAAAGAAAGAAAGAAAGAAAGAAAGAAAGAAAGAAAGAAAGAGGGGGGAAGGGGGAGGGAGGGAGGGAGGGAGGGAGGGAGGAAGGGAGGAAGGAAGGAAGGAAGGAAGGAAGGAAGGAAGGAAGGAAGGAAGGAAGGAAGGAAGGGAGGGAAGGAGAACACAGGCTTTCCCTGGCTTCTTTTTCTCTGCTTCAAATTCAGTCCCAGACCGAAGCCCAGAGGACAGGGCTGCCCACATTCCACATTCTTCCTTTCTCGGTGAATTCTGGAAACACCCTTATACGTACACCCAAGGGTGCATCTCCTTCATGCCCTCCATGTTGATGAGCTCAATGAGTTGACAATAAAGGTTAAGCATCACAGAGGCCACAGATAACTAAGACAAGACCTCAGGGTTTTTTCTTTTTTCATTAAAATTTTTTGATACAGTATAATTTTACCATGTTCTTTCTCCTTTCAATTCCTCCCCGGCCCTCTTTATCTCCCGACTCAGTCAATTTCATTCACCTGTGCTCTCCCTCAAACAAGCAAGCAAACCACACATCAAACCACAAGCACATGAAAAACCATGGAGTCTGTTTTTTGTTAGCCAAAAAAAAAAACTCCTGGGTACAGAGCCTGCCCTAGAGTGTGCTTGATACAGGCATTAGAGAAAACTGATTTTCCCAGTAGGTGTCAATCACAAAAAGCTTCTTGGTTAAGGGTGGGACATTGTGGTCACCTCCCCTTCTCTGTGCTGGGATTTGGTCTGCTTTGAACCTGCCTGAGCAGGTCCTGTGCATGCTGCCCCAGGCTCTGTGAGTTCACATGCGTATCTGGAAGACATGTTTCCTTGGCGTCATCCACCTCCTCTGGCTCCTATAATCTTTCCGATTCTTCTTCCACATAGATCCCTGGGCCTTGAGGTCCTGATGAAGACATTCCATTTGGAGCCCAGTACTTCCAAGTCTTCCACTTCCTGCACATTGTCTATATGTAAAGATCTGCTCTTAATGAACCCCCATGTGAGTCTACTGGCTGAGCTGCCTAATGAACCACACAAGGGCGCTGAGGAATCTAGCTCACCAGCTACATAATTTCATGTCCTTCTGGAAAGATCTTGGGCCTTTCCCCTCCCTCTCTCACATTTGAATTCTCTTCTGATGTCCTTATAAAAACCAGTGACTAATAAAACTGCAGAAAACATAAGCAGAAAAGGAGCTGTCCAAATCAATAATGTCTTCTCTCTGAGATGCTGACTACTTCCACAAAGTACTTAAACTGCAGGAATGTATATATATATATATATATATATATATATATATATATATATATGTGTGTGTGTGTGTGTGTGTGTGTGTGTGTGTGTGTGTGTGTGTATGTATATATATACATATTAATACATATACATATATTCCATTTCTTGGTGTATATATATATACACACACACATATATTCCATTTCTTGGTCTAAAGAGTGTCACCCAGCATCTGCTGCCTATTTGAGATAAGCTCTGCATTGGTGAGGGATGAGAACGTGCCAGGAAATTGAGGACACGAGAGTATTTTCCTGAGCTGTATTAACACTGCTCATGCTTTTCAGAGATTAGAACTTTTATCGCTGGCTCACACACATAAAAAAAATTGTATTAAACTGTAAAATTTTAGAGCTGAACAGACCAAATCATTCCCTTTCTTGGGATGCTGTGTGATGATGATGTTGCAGAATCCTGACAAGGATTGGAACCCCACTGAGCCAATGCTCTCCCACTGGACTGGCCTCTCCCTTGCCAGACAGGATGGAGCTGAGGAGCTGTCAGCCCTGAGGAATGAAGTGAAGAGTCATGTTTGCCCTTTGTTGGAAGTTCCTAGATAGAGAAGCAGGGATGACCAAGATGATTCCAACTAAATACACAGTAAGTGAATTTTTGGACTGCAGCATGCGTTAGTAAGTGGTAATGATGCAGTCAAAAAGATTGTTAGGCAAGTGGGTGTCGGTGAGGACAAAAAACACAAAAGACCAAGCAGACAGGGGGGGAAAGGGGCTCCTTTAAGAGGCAGTGGTGCAAGAAAATGGGGGTCGAATGTGTCACTTGCCATGGGTCACATTTCTTTACATTCACAATCTAATTTGGTGTTCACAATTCCAAGTAGCTGCTATGACTCTACAGTCTGTAGATAAGGGACATCTCAATCCACTAAACCAAGTAGCTGGCCACTACTTCTCAGCACACCACCACCACCCCTTCCATTGCTACACAACAGGGCGAGGCTCTTCTTCAAGGTGGAGATGGGCCTAGGGTGAGAAGTGCAAATCTTCAGATTCTCTGTGACAATACAGCAGGGTCTTGCAGGACAGGGACAATATTTTTGTCTCTTAATGTTTTTCATGTCCTTTATGCAGGACTATTAAAAATGAAAGACCTAGAACTGGGAAAATAACTCCTTCAGTGAAGAACTTCCATTGCAAGCATGAGGACCTGTATTTCGTCTCCAGAACCCGTGATTAGAAAACAAACAAATAAATAAATAAAGCCTGGTGTATTGTTTGTGCTCATAATCTGAGAGATCCGGAGAAGGAAACAAGCCAGCCTCTAGGGTTCATTGACAAGTCATCCCAGCCTTCTCAGCAAGTTTCAGACCAGTGAGAGACTCTGTCTCAAAATATAAATGGTGAACCACACCTGAAGAACCGTATCTGAGAGGTTGTTTTCTGGCCTCCACATACAGGCATACATATATGCACATGTACAGAGCATGCACACACACACACACACACACACACACACACAGAAAGAGAGAGAGAGAGAGAGAGAGAGAGAGAGAGAGAGAGAGAGAGAGAGAGAGAGAGGAAGAATCAGTGTGCCATAGCATCCATCTCAGAGAAGACAGTAAGGACATCTCAGTTATGGGCTACAACCCATCCAATCAATGGAAGGAAGTGGTGACTTCTAGTCACACATTCAGTAAGATCACTAGACCGCTGTCTCTCTGATGGAACGCCTATAAACCAGAGCTGCTATCTGAGACTATAGCCAATTAGACAGGCACCAACCTCCCACCCATGAAGAACCATCAAACATTTCCAGATGTCAAGAGTTCTGAGCCAACTAGAAAGAGGGATGCCCTGTGTTTATGATGAACCATTTCTAAGAAAGAAAGAACATAGTTGTGGTGGGGTTTGACTCAATCCAAAAAGCAAAGCTTCCACTAAACAAAAGATATGGCAGAGTTCTGCCTTCTAGAGCTTTGTCAATCCAGAATGAGAGATGACCTTGACACCCAAGAGACAAAATCAACAGTTGGTGCCATTTGTGATTTAACCTAGAAGGGGAAAAGATGACAGGAGCCTGGGAAAGTCAGTGATCTCCACGGAGAATGTAAGATTTGGGAGGAGTATTTAAGAACAAACACAACTGTAGAAAGGAGAGGGAATGGAAGGGAAAATGATGTAGGGAAACAAGATGAGCCAAGGCATAGAGGTGGGGCTCCAGCCACAATGTGGGGGACACCCAGAACCCAGAGATGGCAGCTTTGAATGTCAGCTTGAGGAATGAGCACAAGGATTCGTGCTAGCTAATTGCAATCACCATCAGCATCTCATTTTGGTAGCCTTCCTTAGGAATCTAGCAATACCTCTAGGAAAAGCTAGGGCCCTCCCAAGAATATTAGAATCCTCTCTATTACAGAACTATGGCCTCTAAAGTAAAAGGCACCACAGTCCATTTGTGTGTGTGTGTGTGTGTGTGTGTGTGTGTGTGTGTGTGTTCATGTAAGTACACAGAAAGTACTTGTGCATTTATATGTCCATATGCATAGGAACCAGAGGCTAGTCTCAGGTCTCAGGATACTGTGCACCCCACTTTTAAAAACTAACTAACTAACTAACTAACCAGCTAGCTAACAGGGTCTCTCCTTATCCTGAAACTCATTGATTCAAGAAAGTGAAGACCAGGAAACCTTAAGGATCCACTTGTCTATACTTTCTAAGTGTTGAGATTACAAATGTACCATGCCTGGCTTTTTTACATAAGTCCTGGGGATTGAAGTCACTTCACCAATGGAGCCATCAGGATTTTATGAACCTTATCAGCATTGCTGTCTAACACAGAGGCTCTTCAGGAATCCCAGCTCTGGGCTGGGTATTATGGGGTATTATGGCATAGTCTTTGATCCCTGCTCTTGGAAGGCAGAGGCACAGATAGACAAAGGTCATCTAACTTTAATTAGATATGGAACATAAAAGAACACAATGAAGTAGGTGATACAGTAGCAGCTACTAGAGCCTAGGGGAAATGCACAAGGTAAAGAAATGTTAGAGAAAGAATAGAAAGTCTCATTTAGACAGGAAGACTAAGTCCTAGCTCTACAGGACATCATGATTGAGATCTTGGTCCTAGCTCTATAGTACATCACGATGGGGACTCAGTCATGAGCTCTACAGAACATCATGATGGAGGGTTTGGTCCTGAGGTCTTTGCTATTGTCTTAGTCAGGGTTTCTATTCCTGCACAAACATCATGACCAAGAAGCAAGATGGGGAGGAAAGGGTTTATTCGGCTTACACTTCCACATTGCTATTCATCACCAAGGAAGTCAGGACTGGAACTCAAGCAGGTAAAGAAGCAGGAGCTGATGCAGAGGCCATGGAGGGATGTTCTTTACTGGCTTGCCTCGCCTGGCTTGCTCAGTCTGCTCTCTTATAGAACCAAGACTACCAGCCCAGAGATGGCATCACCCACAAGGGGCCGTTCCCCCTTGATCACTAATTAAGAAAATGCCTTACAGTTGGATCTCATGGAGGCATTTCCTCAACTGAAGCTCCTTTCTCTGTGATAACTCCAGCTGTGTCAAGTTGACACAAAACTAGCCAGTACAGCTATGGTATAATGAAGGACTCAGTCTTAAGTCATGATCATCATGATTGAGATCTTGGTCCTAGCTCTATAGTACATCACGATGGGGACTCAGTCATGAGCTCTACAGGACATCATGATGGGGGATATGATCCTGATCTCTATGATACACTATAATGAGGGACTCAGTCCTAGTCTATAGGACAGCATAATAGTTATATGCTTAAAAATAGGTTAAGAAGATTTAAGTGTTGCCACACACAAAAGTGACATATAAGAAGATGATGGTATTAACTAATTTGCTTACCTATTCACAAATATTAATATATGATATATTCATATAATAGTTTATTGATTAATATATTATATTTGGCATATTTATATGATTTATTTAATATATAATTATATAGAGATATGTTTATGTAAAAATTGATTTATGTACTCATATAGTTATAATTGATAGACATAAAAGTATCACTCCATAAATACATATAATTTTGTTTGCTAATTAAATATAAATTTACTTTTAAAAATAAAGACAATTGGCCATCCTTTTATCTAATCATTCATTTGATGCCATGTTATAACAAAAGAAGCAATTATTTTTCTTAAGATTTATTTATTTTACTTTATGTATATGAATACACTGTAGCTGTACGGGCGGTTGTGAGCCTTCATATGGTTGTTTTTAGGACTGCTGCTTGCTCTAGTCAGACCTCCTCACTCCAGCCCAAAGATTTATTTATTATTATAATTAAGTACACTGTAGCTATCTTCAGATGCACCAGAAGAAGGTGTCAGATCTCATTATGGGTGGTTGTGAGCCACCATCTGTGCTCCTACCCGCTGAGTCATCTCGCCAGCCCTAAAAGAAGCAATTCTTTAAAAACAAACAAACAAACAAAAAACCATGAAAGTATCACAAAATATTTAATTTAGTCAGGACCTCAACCATTGAGATTTTATGCCATAATCACCGGTTAAAACTCTTCTGGATTCCCCATCTCATAATGCCTTGGCAGAGTACACAGAAGACTGAGCAAAGGATAAAGGGATGGGACTAAGCCACAGGTGCCTCTCTGGCTCCCTCCACAACAGCACCAGAGGGGAGTTAGAGACAGCATGACTAGCAAGCATCTTTCTCAATGAACACAACAAATCTTAACATAAAGAGATGTTCTTTCAGGACAATAGGCCAAATCAGACCTATCATATAAGAGAATCAAAACCATCATGGCCCATTGCTTTCACCCTTCTAATTCTTAAAATATTGATTATTTCTATGTGTATGCATGTTTTGCTTGTATGTATATATATGTGCCACGTGCATGAAGTACCCATGGAGGACAAAAGAGACCCTTAAATTCCCTAGAATTAGAGTAACACACGGTTATCAGCAACCATGAGAATGCTAGAAACTGAGCCTGGGTCCTCTGCAAGAGCAGTGCTCCACCCTCAGGCTGCTGTTCAAGGCTGCCATGCCTGGGAGCTGGCTATCTTCCACATTCCCCACATCGTAGCTGGAGCCCCACCCCCGTGCCTTGGCTCATCTTGCTTCCTTCCATCATTTCCCCTTCCATCCCTTCTCCTTTCTACAGTTGTGTTCATTCTTAAAGACTCCTCCCAAATCTTACATTCTCCATGGAGATCACTGACTTTCCCAGGCTCCAGTCATCTTAAGCACTGAGCCATCACTCCATTCCCCTCAGCATCTATCTTAGATGAGCGGAAAACTGCTCTCAAACCAAAAATATTTTCCATGCCATCTACCAAACTGTAATACAAAAGAATTAGCCTGTCCAGCTTATATTGTTCAGTCAACAAAAACAACCCAAAATATACTGTATAGATTTGAAAAATGTTGTTAGTGATTCTATGGATTATTTTTACAAGAATATATCTGAGAGGTGGGGGGGAGACAATCTAATTCACCAAACCCCCAAGAGGACAATTAAATCTCAAGAAATCAATACAGTATAATTTTCTCTTATACGGTTTTTCATATATACCATATCACAGAGGAATTTACAAAATTAAAATTTCCAAAGTACATGACAGTACAGGATACAAATTATCAAAACCCACTGCTATAGTAGAAAGATATTTCATGACAGCTAAATTAAACCATTCCATCATGAGTCTGGAAACAAAGACAGTGAAACCCAGCAGGGAAGCATGTGGTCTGAGGTCTGAAAAGGAGGCACAGCAGGGTGACTTCAGCTAGGGAAGGCTTCAGGTAGGGGGCAGGCTCAGGTACCCCAAGGGTTAATCAGCTTTCTGATACTGTAACAAAAGCCAGACATAATCAACTTATGAAGAGAACAGGTCTGTTTTGGCCCCCACACCTATGTCATTTTAGAAAATGGTATCATTTAAAACCACACTATCTATGACATATCTGGAAATTAGGTCTTTGTGTCAAAAGTGCCTTTGTGATGGACGTGAAATCACAAATTTCTACACAGTCACCAATGTGAAAATTGCAAAGTTCTCCAGCATTTACCCTAATCGATTATCCAATGGAGCTAACAGTCAGTCCTTTTCAAATATGCCTTTCCTGTCGCCAAATGTTACCTGGAATATTTCAGCAATGCCCTAGAATTTTTAAAGGTTCATTGATGAGGGAGTTTCCAAGAGTCTGACAGAATTTTTCAATGCCAATCTATAATTATTTGAAGGGCTAGGTTTTAGAGTCAACATACCTAGGTTTGTTAATGTTTCTAAGTTGTTCCTGAAGCTCTGGAAGTTTGCAACAATATTAATACAACTCAAGAGTTGCCTGGGACTAAAAAGCATTGTCCATTTAAAATACACAGGACATACCTGGTAAGATAGCTCAGCAGAGATAAGCATTTGTCTCAAAAGCCTGTTGAACTAAGTTCCACACGCAGAACCCACATGGTGAAATGCACAATAAAGGCAAGTAAATAAAACTAAAATACTCACGGAAGTTTCAAGGACACTGTAAGCTTTGAACAGCTGGCACTGCTGTTGCCAGCCACCCATTTATCATAGCCTCACTTGGGCATTGCAGCAAGGAGCCTAGATGATATCCTTCCTCAGCAACCAGCACTCAGTGGTTTACAGTCCCTGGGTCTTGCTCTATAAAATCTGAGTCAAGGTTGTCTCTCTCAAATGTTCTCCAGCACCTCAGTTCCCCACTCGTTGAAGAGTTTTTTGTTCCATGTTTCTATGGATAAACAAGCTATGTTTCTTCTTTTTCTCACCACCACCCAGCCAATGCCAAGGTCGTGTTTCCCCTTGAGGGTCAACTTCACAACCATTCCCAACCCACAATTCCAATGCAGCCATACAATAAATACATTATATGATAATACTTTACATAATACTTCTTCAAATACCTTCCAAATCCCTGTATGACTTGTTCACTTTCTAAATAGAAGTCACATTTTAAAATTGCCAAGGAAGCTGTTATTTTATATATCCGAAGGTGAACTATTTTAGAGAGCAAGGCATTAGACTTCAAGATGACCACTCCTACCCCAATCTACCACTCGTTTGTAATAATTTACTGTGTTCCTTTGAAGTCTGACCCTCCCTTAGATTTTTACTTTTTGTCAATTACCTGTGTCATACCACAGCAACAAACATTTACTCTTACAACTCTTTCTTAAGTTCCTCTTTCCTACCTTCTCTGTGTCAGATATTCACATATTTAAGTTTGGTCAATAGGATTGCCAGAAAGGACCAAAACTGCCACTAGCTTCTGAAATGCCGGACCTAAAAAGAACAGTCTTTTAAAGCAGACTTTGAGAGGTGTGATCTCTGTCTGTGCAGTTAAAGCCCAAGCTTAGCAGGAATTCCAATCAGTCTTCTAAGCACATTTCCTGGGTGAGAGCCACCAGTCTAATTATATTAGAGTATGATGATTATGCCATTTCCATCTATTTTGCATAAATCTGAATAATATACTCAAGTGGGCCTAACCCTTACATATGTAATAATTAGTGCAATTAATTAGTATAAATGTCCTCCAGCCCCGTACTTTGGGTATAACAGACATGAAATGCATAACATGCTTTAAAAACAATCAGCTTAATTATCTTCCAGATACTATTCCTTGGGGACATATACTAAGAAAGAATCTTCTATTCTTGGACGCTGAAGAATCAAGAAGTTATCAGGACCCTGTGAGAAGTCTGTTCTGATGGGGTTAGAGGCTTGAAGGTATGCCAATTGTAACATCAAATATGGGTATATACATTTGGAACCAAGAGAGTGATGACTTTTAGCTTAGGTAAGATGAGGGGGTGGGAGTCTGCACAGGTGAGAGTGTGGACTACTGTTGCGTCCGCTCTCAACCAGCAAGAACGACACGACCACCAGTCCTTCTAACAGCAGTTTATTCAGGAAACTTCAGTCTTCATCTCTCTCACTTCAACTTTTTCTCTCTCAACTTTTTCTCTCTCAACTTTATCTCTCTCTCTGACCCGGGCCTCTCACTCTTATCTACTCTCAGCCCTCATCCACTCACAGCAGGCCATGTCACCTCACCAGGCACGCAGCTTCAGCTAATCAGGGCGGCAGGGGCATGTCTCCACCAAATATGGATTCGCCAGTAACATGGTGCACCTGCGTAGCTCTTACGATGATTGTGGCTTATTTTCAGGTGTATGAGGAGGTCAGGTGCAAGTCATAAGACTTAGCTGCAGTCCCTGGCACCTTCTTGGGACTGCTGCCACACCCACTCCTCACAGACTACAGAAAAAAACAGCTTCTGGGACAGGCTGAAGCCACTCAGCTTCTGGGGCAGACACCATTTCTAGCGCCAGACATCCAGGCACCTTCCCTGCCAGAGGAGAGGTGTCCGCCCTGCCTGGGAGGGCTTTGCTGGAGCACCTGGGGGAGCCATCTTGGTTCCCAGACCCCTAAGAGACTAGTCTGTGTAGGTGAGAGTGGCAGCTATAGAAGCTACACAGCTTCTGGGACAGGCCCTGTTTCGGGCCTTCATCTTCTGCCAGGAGGCAGGTCCAAACGCCAGATACCTGTGCACCTTCCCTTAAAGAAAACAGGAAAACACAACCAAACAGGTGATGGAATTAAACAAAACCATACAAGACCTAAAAAGGGAAGTAGACACAATAAAGAAAACCCAAAGTGAGGCAACACTGGAGATAGAAAACCTAGGAAAGAAATCTGGAACCATAGATGCGAGCATCAGCAACAGATTACAAGAGATGGAAGAGAGAATCTCAGGTGCAGAAGATTCCATAGAGAATATGGGCACAACAAGCAAAGAAAATGCAAAATGCAAAAAGATCCTAAGTCAAAACATCCAGGAAATCCAGGACACAATTAGAAGACCAAACCTACAGATAATAGCAGATGAGAATGAAGATTTTCAAAGGACCAGCAAATATCTTCAACAAAATTATAGAAGAAAACTTCCCAAACCTAAAGAAAGACATGCCTATGAACATACAAAAAGCCTACAGAACTCCAAATAGACTGGACCAGAAAAAAAATTTCCTCCCGACACATAATAATCAGAACAACAAATGCACTAAGTAAAGATAGAATATTAAAAGCAGTAAGGGAAAAAGGTCAAGTAGCATATAAAAGTAGGCCTATTAGAATTACACCAGACTTTTCACCAGAGACTATGAAAGCCAGAAGATCCTGGACAGATGTTATACAGACACTAAGAGAACACAAATGCCAGCCCAGGCTACTATACCCAGCCAAACTTTCAATTACCATAGATGGAGAAACCAAAGAATTCCACAACAAAACCAAATTCACACAATATCTTTCCACGAATCCAGCCCTTCAAAGGATAATAACAGAAAAAAAAACAAAAAAAAACAATACAAGGACGGAAACTACACCCTAAAAAAAGCAAGAAAGTAATCCCTCAACAAACCTAAAAGAAGACAGACACAAGAAGAGAATGTAAATTTAACAAAAAAATAATAAGAAGCAACAATTACTTTTCCTTAATATCTCTTAATATCAATGGACTGAATTCCCCAATAAAAAGACAGAGACTAACAGACTGGCTACACAAGCAGGACCCAACATTTTGCTGCTTACAGAAAACCCATCTCAGGGGAAAAGACACTACCTCAGAGTGAAAGGCTGGAAAACAATTCTCCAAGCAAATGGCCTGAAGAAACAAGCTGGAGTAGGCATTCTAATATTGAATTAAATCAACTACCAACCCAACGTCATCAAAAAAGACAAGGAGGGGCACTTCATACTCATCAAAGGTAAAATTTTTCAAGAGGAACTCTCAATTCTGAATATCTATGCTCCAAATGCAAGGGCAGCCACATTCATTAAAGAAACTTTGGTAAAGCTCAAAGCACACATTGCACCTCACACAATAATAGTGGGAGACTTCAACACACCATTTTCATCAATAGACAGATTGTAGAAACAGAAACTAAACAAGGACACAGTGAAATTAACAGAAGTTATGAAACAAATGGATTTAACAGATATCTACAGTACATTTTATCCTAAAACAAAGGGATATACTTTCTTCTCAGCACCTCATGGTACCTTCTCCAAAATTGACCATATAATTGGTCACAAAACAGACCTCAACAGATACAGAAATATTGAAATTGTCCCATGCATCCTATCAGATCACCATAGACTAAGGCTGATCTTCAATAACAACATAAATGATAGGAAGCCAACATTCACGTGGAAACTGAACAACACTCTACTCAATGATACCTTGGTCAAGGAAGGAATAAAGAAAGAAATTAAAGACTTTTTAGAGTTTAATGAAAATGAAGCCACAGCATACCCAAACTTATGGGACACAATGAAAGCATTTCTAAGAGGAAAACTCATAGCTCTGAGTGCCTCCATAAAGAAACTAGAGAGAGCACACACTAGCAGCTTGACAACACACCTAAACACTCTAGAACAAAAGGAAGCAAATTCACCCAAGAGGAGTAGATAGCAGGAGATAACCAAACTCAGGGGTGAAATCAACAAAGTGGACACAAGAAGAACTATTCAAAGAATCAACCAAACGAGGAGCTGGTTCTTTGAGAAAATCAACAAGATAGACAAACCCTTAGCCAGACTCACTAGAGGACACAGGGACAGCATCCTAATAAATTAAATCAGAAATGAAAACAGAGACATAATAACAGGTCCTGAAAAAATTCAAAACACCACCAGATCCTTCTACAAAAGGTTATACTCAACAAAACTGGAGAACCTGGATGAAATGGACAAATTTCTAGACAGATACCAGGTACCAAAGTTACATAAGAATCAGATTGATGATCTAAACAGTCCTATATCCAATAAAGAAATAGAAGCAGTCATTAATAGTCTACCAACCAAAAAAAGCCCAGGTCCAGATGGGTTTAGTGCAGAGTTCTATCAGACCTTCAAAGAAGATCTAATTCCAGTTCTTCACAAACTATTCCACAAAATAGAAGCAGAAAGTACTCTACCCAACTCATTCTATGAAGCCACAATTACTCTGATACCTAAACCACAGAAAGACCCAACAAAGATAGAGAACTTCAGACCAATTTCCCTTATGAATATTATGAATATGCAAACATACTCAATAAAATTCTCGCTAACTGAATCCAAGAACACATCAAAACAATCATCCATCCTGACCAAGTAGGTTTCATTCCTGGGATGCAGGGATGGTTTAATATACGGAAATCCATCAACGTAATCCACTATATAAACAAACTCAAGGACAAAAACCACATGATCATCTCATTAGATGCTGAGAAAGGATTTGACAAAATCCAACACACATTCATGATAAAAGTCTTGGAAAGATCAGGAATTGAAGCCCATAACTAAACATGATAAAAAGCAATCTACAGCAAACCAGTAGCCAACATTAAAGTAAATGGTGAGAGCTGGAGGCAATCCCACTAAAATCAGGGACTGGACAAGGCTGCCCACTTTGTCCCTACCTATTCAACATTGTACTTGAAGTTCTAGCCAGAGCAATTCGACAACAAAAGGAGATCAAGGGGATACAAATTGGAAAGGAAGAAGTCAAAATATCACTTTTTGTGGATGATATGATAGTATATATAACTGACCCTAAAAATTCCACCAGAGAACTCTTAAACCTGACAAACAGCTTCAGTGAAGTGGCTGGATATAAAATTAACTCAAACAAGTCAATGGCCTTTCTCTACACAAAGGATAAACAGGCTGAGAAAGAAATTAGGGAAACAACACCCTTCACAATAGTCACAAATAATATAAAATACCTTGGCATGACTCTAAGGAAGTGAAAGATCTGTATGAAGAACTTCAAGTCTCTGAAGAAAGAAATTAAAGAAGATCTCAGAAGATGAAAATATCTCCCATGCTCATGGATTGGCAGGATCAATATAGTAAAAATGGCTATCTTGCCGAAAGCAATCTACAGATTCAATGCAATCCCCATCAAAATTCCAACTCAATTCTTCAATGAATTAGAAAGGGCAATTTGCAAATACATCTGGAATAACAAAAAACCTAGGATAGCAAGAACTCTCCTCAATGATAAAAAAAATCTTTGGTGGAATCACCATGCCTGACCTAAAGCTGTACTACAGAGCAATTGTGATAAAAACTGCATGTTACTGGTATAGCAACAGACAGGTAGACCAATGGAATAGAATGGAAGACCCAGAAATGAACTCACACACCTATGGTCACTTGATCTTTGACAAGGGAGCTAAAACCATCCAGTGGAAAAAAGACACCATTTTCAACAAATGGTGCTGGCACAACTGGAGGTTATCATATAGAAGAATGTGAATTGATACATTCCTATCTCCTTGTACTAAGGTCAAATCTAAGTGGATCAAGGAACTCCACATAAAACCAGAGACAGTGAAACTTATAGAGGAGAAAGTGGGGAAAAGCCTCAAAGATATGTGCACAGGGGAAAAATTCCTGAATAGAACAGCAATGGCTTGTGCTGTAAGATCGAGAATCAACAAATGGGACCTCATAAAATTACAAAGCTTTGTAAGGCACAAGACACTGTCAATAAGACAAAAAGGCCACCAACAGATTGGGAAAGGATCATTACCAATCCTAAATCAGATAGGGGACTAATATCCAATATATATAAAGAACTCAAGAAGGTGGACTCCAGAAAATCAAATAACCCCATTAAAAAATGGGGCTCAGAGCTAAACAAAGAATTCTCACCTGAGGAATACCGAATGGCTGAGAAGCACCTGAAAAAATTTTCAGCATCATTAATAATCAGGGAAATGCAAATTAAAACAACCCTGAGATTCTACCTAACACCAGTCAGAATGGCTAAGAACAAAAATTCAGGTGACAGCAGATGCTGGCGAGGATGTGAAGAAAGAGAAACACTCTTCCATTTTTTGTGGGTTTGCAAGCTTGTACAACCACTTGGAAATCAGTCTAGTGGTTCCTCAGAAAATTTGATAGTACTACTACTGGAGGATCCAGCAATACCTCTCCTGGGCATATATCCAGAAGATGTTCCAACTGGTAATAAGGACACATGCTCCACTATGTTCATAGCAGCCTTATTTATAATAGCCAGAAGCTGGAAAGAACCCAGATGTCCCTCAACAGAGGAATGGATACAGAAAATGTGGTGCATTTACACAATGGAGTACTACTCAGCTATTAAAAAGAATGAATTTATGAAATTCCTAGGCAAATGAATGGACCTGAGGGGCATCATCCTGAGTGAGGTAACCAAATCACAAAAGAACTCACATGATATGTACTCACTGATAAGTGGATATTAGCCCAGAAACTTAGAATACCCAAGATACAAGATATAATTTGCAAAACACATGAAACTCAAGAAGAACGAAGACCAAAGTGTGGACACTTTGCCCCTTCTTAGAATTGGAAACAAAACACCCATGGAAGGAGTTATAGAGGCAAAGTTTGGAGCTGAAATGAAAGGATGGACCATCTAGGGACTTCAATACCTGGGGATCCATCCCATTATCAGCCTCCAAACACTGACACCATTGCATACACCAGCAAGATTTTGCTGAAAGGACCCTGATATTGCTGTCTCTTGTGAGGCTATGCCGGGGCCTGGCAAACACAGAAGTGGATGCTCACAGTCAGCTATTGGATGGAACATAGGGCCCCCAATGGAGGAGCTAGAGAAAGTACCCAATGAGCTAAAGGGGTCTGCAACCCTATAGGTGGAACAACAATATGAACTAACCAGTACCCCCAGAGCTCATGTCTCTAGCTGCATATGTATTAGAAGATGGCCTAGTCGGCCATCAATGGAAAAAGAGGCCCCTTGGTCTTGCAAACTTTATATACCTCAGCAAGGGGGAACGCCAGGGGCAAGAATTGGGAGTGGGTGCATAGGGGAGTGGGGGGGGGATCTGGGGGACTTTTGGGATAGCATTGGAAATGTAAATGAAGAAAATACCTAATTAATAAAAAGATGAGGGGGTGGTTTGGTGGGGTATAGTATCCAGATTTTTTTATACCCTAAAAATAGGCAGCTTTGAACTGTCTTAGTAAGGCATTCCGACACAGGTTCTAACTCTGCCAGGCTCTGGGTGAGGAACTAAGCAAATGTAATTGTGTCTTTTCATTCTCTCACCTCCTCAGACAACAGTGATGCTCTCTGCTGCACAGGAGGAATCAGGGTGGGGGCTAGGGTGAGGGAGGGGAGGGAGAGTTCTTTTGCTTGGCCTGTGCTACACTTTAAAAACACGCCTCACCTTTTTTGGTTTCTTGCCTGCTGTTGTGTTAGGTGCAAATGGCATTATGAATCTACAATCCCAACTAGTTTTTTTTATCTCTTTTTCTATCTAGGAAACAAATTATTAATAAACAATGAGTAGGATTTGGAAACTGACCCTATCGCCCTAACCACAGATCTAGTGTGGGAGCAGAAGCTCCCTAGCTCATGGCTAACTGTCCACGCAAGCCATTCCTTCCTCCACACAGCTTCCTTCTCCCATCTGTCTTCCTCTGATGTCCAGTCAACAGAGTCTGTTTCTCCATAAGGTTCCCTTTTAGGGCCCAGTATGCCTCCCTGTCCCCAACTTCCATCCTGCATCCCTGCAGCCTTCCTAGCTATCCTCTACCATGGCCTGGATCACCCAACATCACGGCATTTGCTTCTGCATCCCTCATAGTAATTCCCCAGGTTCTAGCTCCACAGGTTCTATCCCATGCCTGGTATGTAATCACAGTATTGGCACAGGGATGAACAATGGCATAACTTCAAGCCTAAGAAGGCATGGGCATATTTGTGCCATCTCCAGTGCATTGAATCTTCTGTTCCTTTCTTCCTTGTATCGGTCATCTTTCTGCTATTATAGCAAATTATCTGGTATAATCAGCTCATAAAGAGAAAGGGTTATTTGAGGTTACCATTTTGGAGACCTTAGCCAACTATCTGTTGGCCTTATTGCCTTAGGTCTTGGGCACCACATTCAGGCATAACTATTTGGCAAAGAGAAACTAGTTAACCCATAGCTAGGAAGGAAAAATAGAGAAAAAGAGAGTATTTCATTACCCTCTTTATAGGTATATTCTCTGGAATCTAATAATGACCTGCCCCTGCCCTCCCCCTTTTAGTCCCTGTGGTGGTTTGAAGCCCAGGGAGTAGCATGATTAGAAGGTGTGTCCCTGTTAGAGTAGGTGTAGGCTATAAGACTTCATCCTAGCTGCCTGGAAGCCAGTATTCTGCTAGCAGTCTTCAGATGAAGATGTAGACCTCTCAGCTCCTCCTGCATCATGCCTGCCTGGATGCTGCTGTGCTCCCACCTCAATGATAATGGACTGAACCTCTGAACATATAACCCAGCCCCAGTTGTAATCTTTGTGGATCACCAAAGATACAAGCTTCCCTGAAGTAAAACTGCAAGAGAGATTTCCACACTCAATATTTACCCTCTCTTTAGGCTAAAATTCTATTGTATATTTTCAGTTCATAAGAGGGACACAGCCAAACACTATGAGATAAGAGAAATCTGTGTTGAAAGCAACAGATACCCTGTGTATGCATACATTTTTCCCAGAGTCCTAAGGAACCAACAGGAAGGAATTTACGTTTTTCCAGAATCTTCTCCCAAAGTTACTGAACTATTTTATTTTAAGGGAGGAGTTGGAAAACTGGGGCTTTTGTGATAAGATTGAAGACTTAGCTAAGAAATATGTAGTTTTCCCTCACCAGTTGTCAGTTGACTAAGTAGCTGATCTTCATTGTTCATCTCCTGGGGCACAATTGAGTGTCCTGTTTTATCTGGCAAGGTGACTTGAAGATCTTCTGGTCATTTGTCTAGAATAAATTAACACAGAGGTTGCCTATTGGGGACCAAGCTTCTTGTGGAAGAGGTTCCAAGCAATGTTCTTATGTTTGACATGGAAGACACCAAATGTCTTTGTGTCACCATGGCTTGCCTGGCCCCCAGAGATCTGCACTCTTGTTTAATGAATAAATACATTGTGTTCTCATTAAGAAGAAGTTTGCTTCAGGGGGAAAATGTCCTAGATGCATTTCATGGAACAGACCAGATTGTGTCTGATGCCAAAAAACACAATCTTACCTCCCCAGAATCCACACATCATTTGAGTCCTGCTGGGCTTGCAAGGATTGTGCATGTACCTATTTAAAACAAAGAAACCAGGTGGGAGTATCTTTTATTTTACTTAGGGTTTTAATTTTTCTTGAGGAAGACACAACCTATATGGACTTCAATAATCCAACACACCCCAAAGGGTACAGTAAACATTTCCTTCCAGTACCTTATAAGCAATACTCCCTGTAGAGTGAAACATGCTGTTCATGGTTCCTGCCAAGCTTTCTCTCCATCAGAAAAGAGGAAGCAAGTTCGTCTATTCCCATGCGCTTCTAGACCTCTAGAGTGTCTGGCATATGGGTGATACTCTGTAAATATTTGCTGAGAATGGCCCAATGTCCCTGTGCCCAAAGGTCCATTCTTTTGAGTTTGGTGTCTAATCTGTTTGGGAAAAAAAAAACCCAAAACACTTTTTGTGTCCTAAAGGAGTCTTGAGCTCTTTTTAAGAAGTCATGGAGCTAGGAAAATCCTTGTTAAGGGGAGGGGGTGCCTTCGAGACTGTCCAACTGAAGGGACCCAGATAGCAGGCTCTAGGGCCTGCCAGAAGCCCAGTAGGTCACCTTAGATGATGCTTATTTATATTCTTTCTGCTTCTTTCCCCTCACCTGTAAATGAGGTAGGATTATGGCTTTGTTCAGAGAATGAAAGACAAATTGTACAATAGTCATAATAAGGACTCACATAACTGCTAAATATAGCTTTTATTAAAGAGTCAAAATGAAGTCATCTAGACAAACATCTCAGTTTTAAATTAAAGAACACTTTTTTTTAATGTAACATATTTTTAACTGTAGGCTCAAATGAGAAAACTTAACATTGCACAAAAAGAACAAAAAATTAGACAGAAGTCTACAGGGGCACACTAGGGTTCCTGCCAGCTCTCTGAGGTACCTGCTCCCCTCCACGATGCCCCTATGTTAATAACCCTGGGCCCAGCTCCACCATGCACAGTCCTGGTTGGGTGGTGCTGTTGTTATCACAGATCGGTTTCTTGCTTCATTTGTGAGCTCCTATAAGGTGGAGGGTGGAGAGAAAGTTTGCTTCTTTGATTTCCCTTCCCCTGTGCAGAGGCAGGGACATCAAAACAAGCTCAAAAATATTTCATGTATTCATTTAGTCAAGAAGTGTTTTTCAGCCTAGATGACATGGAGGCCCCAGGCTAAATATAAGGATCAATAAGATGAGCAGCTGAATGTGATTGTTCTGCTAACGACCTCTTAAGAGGCTGGGAGGAAACGGGAGGGTTCTTATCCTCTCCTGCTCCTCCTCTCTCATAGCTGTTCTGTCACACATATAAAAACCACAACACCAGCCATTGATGGCCCATGTTCTAATATGTTGATAGAGAAAGGTCCTTATGCACACAGATCTCCAGGGTAGCCAGGAATCTTAAGCACGCAGATTTGTCCTCTTAAAGGAAAGGATTATCTGAAGGTCCAGGCCATATCAAGCTTCCACAATCAGGACTGGAGGTGACCAGGCCCTTACATTATCTGTATAATCGGGGGTCCCTTCAAGCTCCCACAATCTGAGATGACTAACAGCCCAATGATCTCTAGCTATCGGTATGACCAAGACCTATGAGATCCTTCCTTGGACCCTTCAGCTACTTTTATTACTTTTATCTTTAGAACCCATACTCTTAGAAGAAATGCCATGTTGAGTTGAATTTCAATGTAGTTATGCCTTCTTGTGCACTGGGGATTGCATTAAACCAGGACTTTCCCCCAAAACCTGAACTGTATTTAAATATACTGGCAATAAACCAACTGGCATCTGACTCTCAAAGTTTAAGCCAATCTGACTAAGTTGGGCTGATCCAAGTCTTCATTCTCACGTCTTGGTGTTTTGTTTCCCTGCCTGCCATGAGACTTGTGCTATTGTGATTAAACACTGACCAAAAGGAACTAAGGGGAGGAAAGTCACAGTCCATTGTGGAGAGAATGCATGGCAGGAACTGAAGCAGAAACCATGAAGAAGGGCTGCCTGTTGCTCACTTAGCTTGGTTATACCTCCCAGGCCCATCTGCCTGAGAATGGTACTACCCAACAGCAGACTGAGCCCTCCCACATCAACCATCAATCAAAACAATTTCTCATAGACAAGATCACTAGCCAATCTAATCAAGGTGTTTCTTCAACTGATGTCTCCTCTTCCCAGGATCTCTACATTGTGTTAAATTAACAGTGAAAACTAACCAGGACAGCCTGGTTCTAGTTAAACTGCAAACCCATGTTTATTTATGAATGTTTGTCTTTCAGGTTCCACAACTCAAACCAGGTTTAAGATAGGCACAGAATTAAAATTCTCCACAGCCTCCCTACCCCTATGCCAAATGTGTCTCCTCATTTGGCCTCAAATGCAGACTGACTACTGACCAAGACTCCTCTTTGATCAAACTTCAACCTCAACCCATTATAAGTAAAGAATTCTGACACTAGGTACAGAGATTCCTTGCCATTTATACTTTGCTATTTAACCAAGTTCTTCCTCATCCATCCTTGAGACCTAACCACTACGTTTCTTTCCTCCCACCTCAGCATCTGTATCTAACTACATCTCTCTTGGTAATCCATGCACTCTGGTGGTTAGTGTTGGTTGTCCATTTCACGGGATCTGGAATGGGCTAATCCGCATGCTTCTGGCTAGTCTACAAGGACATTTCCAGGAATAATTAACTTTAAGGAAAAGCTCTCCCCCCCCCCCCAGAAAAAAAAATAAGATAGGGTTAGCATAGATATTAGAGGTCTGAGGAAAACATCAGCATGGTTTGCTGCCTCCCTTTGTTCTTTCTGGTAAGCACATCTATTTCTTTCTCTTCCTCCTTCTCCTTCTCCTTCTCCTCTCCTTCTCCTTCTCCTTCTCCTTCTCCTTCTCCTTCTCCTTCTCCTTCTCCTTCTCCTTCTCCTTCTCCTCCTCTTCCTCCTCCCCAGTACAGACTGAATACCAGTGGCTCTCCAGACTCTTCCAGTTCTTTAGCACACACCAGGAATGCTGAGGCATCCGCACTTGAGCACTTAGCAGCTGCCAGGCTCTCAAGCTCTCTAGCATGATGTTAATGGGTGTTGTTGGACCACTCAGTCCCTACTATGTAAGACATTGTAGTGTATTCTAGTCCCATTTTATCACTTAGACATTTTAAGGGTTCTGTTCCCCTAAAGAACACTGCCTAACATACTCCTTCACCTTACTGTTGATTCTAAATACCTCAAGTAGAACTGGAGAGCCTAACACTGCAATAAACAAACAAACAAAAAATAGCAGAGGCCCAACTTATCTTTGCCCTCTCTATTTGCATGTCATAACAGTGAATGTGACGATCCAGCCTCCAAGTCAGTCTTGACTACAAAGCTGACTTTGGAAGGAGATATTAACACCTAAAACAAGAGTGAAGATCTTATAGGCTAGGATACCAAAGATCCTTAGGCTCACACAATAGTCTTCCTATACACATAGCACACTTGAATATGTTTTCTGTCAGTTTTTTCATGTGTGAGAAAGAAAGACAGAGATGGAAAGATAAAAGAGAGAAACAGAGAGACAGAAAAAGGCCATGCGTTCAAACCTTCACTATTCCAGTCAGCCTTCCCTCTTCAAGCTTCTCACATTTGTCTCCCTCCCAAGAGGCCTAGAGAAGAGAGCAGCAGGTAGAGCAAGGGCAAGCATCCAGCTGCGGCAGAGCAGGGGTTGCTGTCCTTGCCTGGGGTGTAGAGTCCCGGAATCTGCACCATGAATTTCATTACACAAGGCAAGAATTCAGCTTCCCAAGACAAACTACATAGCCAGCCTCCTGCAAGCCTTGCTGAGGATAGGACCTCTACTATAAGCAGAGGTCTGGAGACAGAGGCAGGAGTAAGACTGAGTATGATCTCAACCAGCGGCTACAAAACCTTCCTTTCCCAGCCTCACCATATCCAGAGCCCCTGGCTCTGAGAGGAAGGGTAGGGTCTGATCCCACCTTGGCCTTGATATGTCCTGTAGCCAGCCCAATGGAAGGAGACTCATGCCAGAGTTCTGAGCCAAGCCCACTCTGTGCCATATGTCAGACATCCACCGGACAAGAAATGTCTGGAGACCTTTGGTCTATCACATCTCCCCAGATCTGACACTCACTTGCCTCCTTGGGGGAGCAGAGACCCATGTCTCCTTTACATAATACCAGTCAACTTGATGTGCCCAGGCTGACAACCCTCTCTACTTCTTTGGCCAGGGGTGGAAATTTCAACTGTGATATTATCAGCAGAGGCTCTATCTATGCGAAGTTGAACTGTGTCTTGCAGTAAGTGTCCCCATGCAGGGGTCCAGAGATGGCTTACTCCAACCTGACCTATGCGGATCCTTGTGTTCTGTCTTCATAGCAACAGCTCTTAGCTGCTTTAGAACCATAACCCTCAACTGGCACAGAAGCCAAGCCACCTACCTCCAGGTCACTGCTGTGTGTGATGACTCCACTGCTGAGTATTTACTTGGGGAGCTTAGGAGTCTCCTCCTCCATCAGAAGTTTGTTCTCACGTCAGGAGATGGGCAGCGCCTGCCTCTGTGGCTCCCTGAAAGAGACATGCCTCTTACAGCACTTGCTCCGATGGAATTCCCTGAGAAGGTCAGAAAACTCACAGCCAGGAGACTGGTAATGTAGCTCAGACAGTAAAGTGCTAACCTATCATGCACAAAGCCCAGGATCCATCATGGAGCATTGCAGAAACTGAGCATGGTGATGCACACCTGTTATTCTAGTTCTCAGGAGAGAGCTAAGATCATCACTAGGTACCCAGAGAGCTGAAGGTCCACCTGGGATATGGGAGCCCCTGTGGCAAAACGAAAAAAAGAAAAAAGAGAAAGAAAACAAGAAAAAAGGAAAAATCAGAAAGAAGTGGTATACACACACACACAGAGAGACCCCAAAAATCTCAGTGGGATTCTCTCTTCTCTGCCTGTTTCTAGCTATTTAACTTTTCAGGCCTCAGTTTCCTTACCACTTACGTGTGTAACACAACTGAATGAAGCCACTTTAGTAACCCAGCACTGAAGCACCCAGCCCAGTACAGACACTCTTTAGGTATCTGACAAGTGTTCACCCACTCAGCCCTTCCCCACCTGATGGACACCACACTGAATCTCACCCTTCCTGAGTCTCCAGTAGGACTTTGAAACACTCTGAAGACTCTAGCAAGCTGGAGAGCACCACTGATTCGCCCGTGGGGAACTGTGCATAGGGTCATAAATTTCCATGAGACTTTGTGTTCAGTGACTCTCTGTCATTACCATTTATTTTATGTGATATTATACATTTAAAAGCATAGGCGGTAGATGAAAAATTGTTATTGAATTTATTTTATACTGTCCCAGCTAAGCAGGAAAGAATTGCTTTTTTGAGCTTTCATGACTTCAGTCTCAAGCATTAATAATATCCCTTGTACATATTGTCTCAGCCACTGTCGTTTACACAGAAAGATATCTTCGTTGGCAACAGGAGTTTTCCTTGATTACCCATTTGCCTAACATGTGCACATAAACACACATATTTTATATATCCTTTTACAGCTTTATTGCCTAAGTGTGGGTGAGCCTTTCGTGTAGGCTAAGAGTTGCATATATTAAATGAAGATGGGGGGTAGAGAACATAGTTCATTGATAGAGTGCTTGCCTAGCATACTCAAAGTCTTGGATTTAGTCTGGATTTTGGAGGGAGGGAGAGAGGGAGAGAGGAGGGAGGGAGGGAAGGAGGGAGGGAGGGAGGGAGGGAGGGAGGGAGGGAGGGAGGGAAGGAGGGAGGGAAGGAGGGAGGGAAGGAGGGAAGGAGGGAGGGAGGGGAAGGAAGAGAACAATGGAAGGGAAGGTAAAGTAGGAAAGAGGGAAGGAGAAGAAAAGAGAAGTTGACGCTCTTACCCTCTGTAAGCATCCTTTCCACACTCATGAGGAGATGAGTTTGAGAGGCTCTTCCCCTATTAGAGTCAGCTTCTGGCTCTTTGAAAGACTGACTCTAAAATGCTGTCACCAGTGGGAGATACTAGACTTAGACCTTGGCATGCAAACACTCCAATATCCATCCCTACCTTCCATCCTGGAGACAAACTGTGTGCTTCTCTGTTCCATAGTTAAACTTGTAATCAACAAGGCATGATGGGAGTGTTTGATCTACTGACCTGGGGAAGTTCTCCAAGATCTATCTTCAAGCGAGTCAGCCCCCGTAGGGGAGGAATGGAAAAATGAGTAATAGCAGAGCCTTTGATGGGCTCTGGTCTTCCAGTCCAGAGCTCTCCTGGGAATGTCTTTTTGTAAGCAGTGGAGCATTAAGTGGAATCTTAAACGCACGAAGGATTTGGATCATTGCAGAGAACAAGAAGGGGATTCCAGGCTGAGATTTTGAAAACAGGATTTATTAATTCGGTGTTTGATACTCAGCTCTCACAATCTCTGTATTCATCTAAATAAGACCACAACTGAGGTTCTAGGACAGAGAACAACACTTCTCCTGAATATACCCTTATGAACCCCAAAAGCACATGCCTCAGGGTGGACAGGCAGTGAGCTCCTGATACGTTAACAGTTACCTCTGAATCTCACTGAGGAAGATGCAGCTGCAGAGAGGCTGGGATCTCGAGGTTACATATACATTGTGCTTAGTGGACTGGCAAGATAACTCGATTGGTGTGTTGGTTACTTTTCTGCTGCTGTGATAAAATAGCATGACCAAAAGCAATTCACAAAAGAAAGAGTCTTGGAGGTCTTAGCATTCTAGAACCATGTTCAGACATTCCTAATGCTGCAACCCTTTAATATAGTTCCTCATGTTATGGTGACCCCCAACCACAACATTATTTTCATTGCTACTTCCTAACTAAGTCTGCTACTGTTATGAATGGAAATGCAAGCATCTGTGTTTTCCAATGGTCTATGGTGACCCCTGTGAAAGGGTTATTTGACCCCAAAAGGGTCTTGACCCAAAGGGTGAGAACCACTCTTCTAGAGGGATAAGAGTCCATCATGGTGGCATGGGGTGGCAGTGAGTGGCAAGCATTGTAGCAGGAGCAGGAAGCTGAGAGACCACACCTCAAATCATAAACACAAAACCAAGAGAGCAAACTCAAATGAGGGCAAGGCTGTGAACTCTCAAAGCTTACTTCCAGAGACAGAACTACCTCCTCAAACCGCCAAGTGGACCAAGTATTCACATTCCTGAACCTATGGGGAGGATTCTCATTCAAACCCTCACAGTAGGTAAGGCGATTATTGCCCAAGCTTCATGGCCTGTGCTCAAGCCTCAGGACTCACACATCTTGTTTCACTTCTGTTGCTATGATAAAACACCCTGATTAAAAAAAAAAGCAAACTTATAGAAGGAAAAAAGGAAGATGTTTACTCAGCCTACAATCCAAGTTACAATGGATGATTATGTGGAAGTGAAGGCAGGAACTTGAAACAGCTAGTCATAGCCACAGTCAAGAGTAGAGAGAATGAATAAATACATGCCCACTAAAGATTAGCTTACTCTCTACACTTATATCGTCCAGATCCCTTCCCCTAGGGAATGGTGCTGCCCACAGTGGGTGGGATCTTCCCATATCAATTGGCATAGTCAAGATAATTCTCCACAGACATGCCCACAGGCCAATCTATAATCCCTCTTAGGTATTCTTTTCCAAGGTAATTAAAACTATCATACAACAAAACACCTTTTTATGTGTTTTTATGCTATTTATGATTATGAGAGAATCAACTCCACAATATTGTCTTTTAACCAGCATATGTGCATCAGAGTACACACACCGCCATATGGACATATCACACATATGTAACACAGACATACAATAATAAGTAAAATATTTTAAAGTGTTTAGTTACTATGCAAATCAATCATATAAAATTCAAGAGGATCAAATTCTGCTCTAACCATAGCCTGTTATCAAGTGAGAAACCAGCCAAATGGGAATGGCCCACCCTATATCTACCATCAGAAGGACAGCTTTTCTGACTTTCAGAGTGTCCCTTGGGAATTACAGTCAGGATGGGCAAGCATATTCAGACTCTGTCTGAACAAAATTGGAGAACAGAGGCACCAAAACTGAACATAATTCTGGTTTGTGTGGACATAGATAGCACCTGCTTTAAGTATGGGGTTAGCTCCCATGGTAACCAGGACTTCTCCAAAGAGCCTTCTCTGGGACACATTGTCCCAAACACTCATTGTTCGGTCTCCTTTCAAGGGCCATTTTGAAAATGTTACCTAGATGAATGCCATCTGCCCTCTGCTGAGCTCCCCACAATGTGTCTGCCATGATGATGAGCAGGCTGAGTGCACTTCTGCAGGTAAGCTTGCCTGAAATCCTCTGACACCGGTATCATTAGACCCACTTTGTAGACTCAGAAATTGAGACATAGTGGGGACAAGCAATTTGTCCAATTTCCTGCTGGGCAGCCTGACTCCAGAATGTGCCCAAACTATCTCTGCTTAGATGTATGTACAGTGCCAGCAAGCCAGTGTAAGACACAGCCTGATTTTACTTCCCTGTATCTTTATCTCCTTTGAGAACACACATAGAAAATAGAAAGCTGGAGAGGGAAAGCCTGGCTCCATCCCCAGGGATTACCTTTGGATATCCATGTGCCCTCTGTAGACAGAGCTGGATCTCATAGTTTACTGCAGCAGTTCTCTCACCTTGGGACTCCAGGACCAGCACCATCAGCAATGCACATTCTAGGACACTCTTTCAAACCTACTGAAACTGGAATTCTGGGATGGAGCCCAGAAATTTGTTTTCAAGGGGGGGGGGGGGTGGGAAAGGCCACTGAAGAAGTGCCTCAATAGGGAAAGCTCTTGCTGTGTAAATAAATGAATGTAAGAACCTGTATTCAGGTCTCCAGATCCTACATAAAGCAGGATGTGATTGTATGCATCCATAATCCTAGTGCTTCTACAGCAAGTGAGGAAGCAGAGATGAGAGAATCCTTGGAAGTTCACAGGCCAATTAGCCTGGCTTACGCAGTGCTGGACAACAAAGGGAGCACATCTAAGTAAGGTGGAAGACAATGACTGATGCTTGAGTTGTCCTTTGACCTTCATATGCACTCCATGGCAAGCACATAGATGTGCATGTTTATGTGCATGCGTACAAACACACATAAAGATTTCTTTTAAAAATGTCTCCCAGGTGATTGTGATTCTGGCCCATGTTGAAGAATCCCTAGTCTGTAACATCATAGGAAGAAGAGGAAATGTCAGGGGGAAATGGGAAGCTGGACCTTTCAAACCTTCAGCATCAGGAACCCAAATCTTATTTACCATGACGACAAGACTCATACTCCAACACCATCCACTTTTCCCAGCCTCTTCCTCCACCCCATTACCTCACAAGTCCGTGTGTCAGCATCATTTGCTATGTGTTATAATCCTCCATATCTTTGCACGTATTTATAAATCTCAGCTTGGAGAATATTTTCTACTTCTATCCCTGCCCCCTCTATTGCTTGCCACTTCTTAGATGTCTTGAACTCATCAGTTAAAATCTCATCTAGAAGTTTTCTTGCACTGCCTTTCTCCTTGGCTGGCCAGTCAGCTGGGTTCCCACTTGACTGGGTTCACAAAGGACTTGGCATGTAGCATTTAGTTGTTGCACTAACATGGAGGGATGTGTGTCTCAGCATGAGACTGACACACTTGAGACTGAGGATAATTTATTATATGTACGCATCATCCCAGGGACTAGCAGCCTAAAGAGCCACTGCTCACAAGCCTTCTTTCAGATAACAGGAGATGATAGATAGATAGATGATAGATAGATAGATAGATAGATAGATAGATAGATAGAGCAAGCATTGCAAGCATAATTCCTTTGGCACATTTTAAATGTGACAGTGGAATAAAAACCGACTTTCTCTCTCCCCTTCTCTGCCTCTGTCTTCCTCTCCCTCCCTCTCCCTCTTTTTCTCCTTCCCCCTTCCTCTTCCTCTCCCTCTCTGCCCCTCCCCCTCTGCCTCTCCCTCCCTCTGTCCCTCCTTCTCTCCCTCTCCAGTGTGTGTATGTGTATACATGCACACATGTCTGGTAATGTTGAGAAATAGACAGAATGAACCTGAAGAGAGAGTCAACAATTTCTTGCTCCCCCCACCTTTGGCCCCCTCCTGACTGGCCGGAACCTGCCATAGCACTTAACATCTCCTACGAGAATGCTAGCAGCCACATTCTGCAGACCTCTTCAGCTGTCTGCTCTGCCAAGAACATATGTTTCTCTGAAACAAGAAGAAAATGATCAAAAAAAGGAGTAGAGAACTTATCTTTGACTTCCAGCCCATTCTGCCTCATTTTCTTTGGACCTTCTATATAATTGCTTCAGGGATTCTGGCTCAATGACTAATTAGTGCCTATACTCACAGATGATATAAATAAGATATTTGAGGAATCAGATTGGATCCATCTGCTAGAATGAGCAGAAATTCATACTAATCTAAAATAGTGGCTTCCAAATGTCTTTCTGAACAGGTGCTCATCAACCAAGAAACTGAAGAACTCCACATAGGATGCTTTAATGACCTGTGCAGGAGGAAGTGGGGGAAGGATTGTTTGTGTGTTTGTTTGAATGTTGTTATATGTGTGTGTGTGTATGCTATAGGGTCTCATGTAGCCAATGATTGACTTGAACTTCTATATTCTGATTCTACCTCCTACCTGATAGGATTGCAGGCATGTGCTGAGACTAGTAGTTTTAACCCATCACACATCACTGAAAAGGAGTGCTACAGATCACCTAAAATGGGCTTGAGTTTGATGTCTTGTTTAGTTATTTTAAACTTTATTATTATTGTCATCATAATTATTATTTTTATGAGTAGGAGAGGGACATACCCACAAATGACATAGCGCACCTATGGAGAACAAAGGAATAAAGCGGTAGAGTCTGTTGTCCTCTCCGACCTGTCTGTGGGTTCCAAGGATCAACTACCTGCTGAGCCATCTCACCAGCCCTAGTTTAAAATGTGTGCACATTTATTTCATTACGTGGGCTTTAGAACTTTATTTTTAATTATTTTAGACAATGTTCCAACATTAATTAGAGGGATAGTGAAAGAAATATAAGGTTTGCTTACAAACAAAGGGAGTTGGAGGACATCAGGGTCGGTGAGACAGATGAATAGCAGGACAAATACTGAAGGTCATCACCCATTCACAGAAAATGAAGACAATCATGTAGAAGTAGAGAGTCAGTCGGTGGCTGGAGATGCAGCTTAGTGGCAGAGTGCCTGCCTGGAGCCTGAGTTATAGCCCCAGGAATATACAAGCAAGAGAGAGGGAAGGGAGGGAAGGGAAGGAGGGAGGGAGGGAGGGAGGGAGGGAGGGAAAGGTGGGGAAGGGGAGGGGAAGAAGGGGTGAGGGAGAGGAAAGCATAAGGCCAGGAAAGAGAATAACAGTAGCTACCTACTGAGAAGATGAGAGCAGCTGAGAAAGGTTTAATAAAGCGCTAAATTACATCTGAATAGCAGGACCAGCTGCTGCTCTATAGCACAGTGGGGTCATGGTAGTCAGCAAACACTTGTGACACTTTTCAGAATAACTCACAGAGAATTCACAGTGTGTGAGATGGAAATACCAGTTACTGTGGGTTGACCATTATACATATTGCATCCCATAAAGATTATGTCAACAAAGATAAATACAATAAATAGACATAAGTATAAATAAGTGCATATATTTTAAAATAAAATAAACATGTATACACATATATATCATATATATGATAAACAATAATAAATATATTAAACAATAATAGATATGAATATATTCACAATAAATAATAATAGGTAATGGATAATAAATAATATAATAATTAATGTATGCTATAATATATAAATATAATAACATGCAATACTAATAAATATATAATTAATATATAATATAATAAATATATAATGATTAATATATTACAATATAAAATATAATAAATAATAAATATATATGATAAACAAAATATTATATATATGTTTTTAAATAGAGTCTTACTATATAAACCAGAATGGCTTCAAATTTATGGTTCCTCTACCTCAGCCTCCTAAGAGCTAAGAGATTACACATTTCTGCCACATGTCTAAATTAAATATTTTAAAGTGTATTCTGGGGAATACATTTAAAATCAAGATGAAGAGCTGGGTGGGGGGCAATGGGTCCATTTGTAGAATGCTTGCTTAGCATGCACAAAGCTCTGGGTTTACTTCTCAGCATCCCACAAACCAGGGTCTTGGTACATGCCCATGGTGCCAGCACTGGAAAGGAAGATGTAGGAGGATCCGAAGTGCAAGCGTGTTCTCGAGTACGTAAGTTTGGAGTCAGACTGGTCTACATGAGACACTATCTCAAATATACCAATGGGAAAGTAAAACCAAACTTAGACTTTACAGGTATTATCATCATACTTACTCTCTGAGGCCTTCAATCCAATTATATTTGCTATTCTATTTCATTAAAGCTATTCTATCCTATTTAGCAATGTTAGTCTAACCTCAAAAGGATTTCATGACCCACTAGTACAAACTTCAGATCCAGCACAGGGATGGAATAAGCAGGTATGGACTACACATGAGAAAGTACAGTCTTTCTCAATGCCTGTGCTCCACCAGCCCAGGCTAGGATGCTCCACCTGGGACTAGGGTGAGTCCCAGATCCATTCATATACGGATGAGTTGGTACCAGAAATCCAAGGATGCAGATGAGAAGAGGGTCGCCAGCAGTATCATAACCCAGGGATGGGCACATCCCCCTCAGCTGTGGGTGGCACTGCATGAAGTCACCATCTTAAGGAGGTCTGAAAGCGATGGACTTGTCACATAAAGGGACATCACTGTCACCCCAGAGCAGCTGAACATGCTTTACTTGTCAGGATCAAATATGGTCCCGCACCAGCACCCTATGCTTCCAATTTCCTGCTTTTTGGTACCAGAATAACGTGTTTAATGAAAACCGCCAGAGTGGAAAGAACAGGCTTTTCAAATAGAAGTCACCAAGTTTACAACCAGGAGCAGGAAACACCATATCCTGATCACATGCCTGCTTGTGATCAGGGCCAGTTGTCCCAGCTACCCCCAGCATAGAACATCCTCAGCTTCCTGATAAAACCTCTGCTATTCCCAACTTGTAGCTTTGCAACCCAGGTTGCCTATCACCTACATCCAGTGACACTTATCTCTACGATCATCGGGATATGTCATGTGTTTTGTCATGTTTTCAATGGCCTATAAGCCCATAACTCGGCAATGCAGAACACTGACTATATTTTCATGATCTCAAGTGACAGAAATGAGGGGTCAGGGTCAGATAACTCCCTGGCAGGATGAGGTCCTTGAGAATCCAGGCGTCTCTGTTTCTGTGTGTTGCTATCTCTGCCAGAGCCCTCTGTCCACAGATACTGCTTCGAGGGCTCTAAGTGGCAGCCACAATTTCTGTGGAACAGATGGCTCCTCCTCGCTGTCAAATGCATAGAAAGTCAGTAAAGCAATGTGCATTACTCCAAGAGCATTTCCAGATGCTGGCTCTGCCCGTCAGTGAAATGAGTCCAGACAGTGTGGGTGACGCCACGCAATAAGCCCAGAGCCAGAATAGAACAGAAAACAAAAGCACAAGAGAACCTTGCACCATGGTCTAGCTCAAGTCTTCCTGAGCTTCTGAACTTTGGTTGCCGCCCTCAACCCCAGACACCAGACCTAGATTCTTCTGACTCTAAATCCAGATTCCTACTGGCCACTCTCCAGGGAGCTTCTAGATCATCAACCCAGAATCTGACTCTGTCTTGCTTTACTGAGAGTTTGCATCTGTTCAGATCCACAAGCAGGAAATAGAGAACGCACTGAGAATGGTGTCACCCTTGACATCTCAAAGCCTGTTTCCCAATGACACATCTCCCTGAACAAAGCCACGCCTCCTAATCCTTCTCAACAGGTCCACCAACTGGGGATGGATTAAGCAGCACATGAACCTGGGAGGGGGTAGGGGGTTGACATTCTTATTCAAACCACCACACAGCGTTCCAGCCCACAGCAGGCCACTTGTTCCACGGTGGTGGCTTATGCTGTGTTGCTGTTATGACAAAGCTGTCTTCACGTGGGAAAGTGCACCTCGATGCTCACACAAGGATAAAGTCACCTACTGGTGCACTTGTCAGAACACAGCACCAAGTGGCACATGGCTGTGCTTTCAAGTCAAGGACCGATGAGCCTCTATCCTCCTTATGTTTCTTCCACATTCTTTCCTCTTACACAGAATGAGAACCTAGCAGGGCCATCCTAGGAGTTGCTCTGTATTCTCTCTCCTGGGCAAGACCTTTAATGTAGCTTTGGATGTGTCCTTGGGGACACTTTCCCTTTGTGTGATTACAGAGACTAAAATATCAAGATATTGTCCCTCCATGGTTGGGGTAGAGCTCAATAATAGTTAAAGATGAACAAGCAAATAGAAGCTACTCCATAGAGGAATGCTAAGAGCTCAGTCAGTCAACAGGATGGGCAATCGGCCCAATTAGCTACTCCCAATTCATGGGAGCTCACACATAGGTACAACACTGTGTAGAAGAGCTTGTACTCCATGCTGAAGGGCAAGCGATAATCCAAAAGCATGTCCTACAATCTATATAAGTTCCCCTTTTGACTTCAGTTTGTGATAGCTGTAGCTAGCTTTCTATATTTGTGAATTAGATAATGCAGTTCACTGTCTAAAAATATTACTAACAACTATAATTGTTATATGTTATATAACTATATATTTTATATGTTATATTAATAACTATAATTCATGGGGTATTAAGTAAGATTATTGTCCATGTATACGTCATGAACTGATTTAGTCAAGTGAATAAACATATCTATCATCAGGGGTTGGAGGGATGGCACAGCAGTTAAGAACACTTGCTGCTCTTGTTCAGGACCTGGGCTTGATTCCCAGCATCCACATGATGGCTCACAGCCATCCATAATTCCAATTGCAGAGAATCTAGTGTCCTCTTCTGAACTCCATGAGTACCACATACACAATAAGCATGTATACACATAGGCAGAATACTCACACACACACACCAGAAAATAAATTAATTTTAAAAATTTGTGTGTAGTAAGTATAGTTGATACTTCAATTCTCACATGTAGCAATGCTGGTTGGAACTATATACACAAGCCAAATCATAGATATTCCAGATGTGGGGCATGGTGTATGTCCAGTGGATAGAACACACACTAATGCATTAATGCATAATGCGTATTATACCATACACATCATTCTTACTATTTAAAACTGGCTTACCTGGGTACCATGCTATAGTCTTCTCATTTTTCTTTACATTATATTAAGTTATCAGAGTCAATAGATAAAATAAAGTAAAGCATAAAGATGCTTCCTAATGGAACAGCTACCCAGGCACTGTATGGGGATTGATCCCAGAGTCCTTTGCTTCCAAGCTCATTGTAATTACTTGCCATCAATTAACATCTAAGAGTAGGTACCTTCACTGTTAGATCTTATAGATGGGATACTATAGTTCTCAAACACAAGACTTTACATGATGTCAATTGAGAATAAACCTGCTGCCCATTAATTAGTTGTAATGATTGTTTGATGGAGTCTTTGGGATTTCCTACATAAGAACATCATGTCTTCTACACCCTGACAGTTTCACATCCTCTATTTCAGTTTCTCTGGCTTTTGTTTCTTTCTCTTGCATGACTGCTCTGGCTAGAACTTCCAGTGCACATAGAATCCAAGTGAGGAAAGTGGGCACACGTGTCTTGGCCCATTTCTCAAAGAGAAGACTTTTAGCTCTTGCCTATTCAGTATGTTAGCTGTGGGTTCTATACACCTTTTATTATGATGAGACAAAAATTAAACCACTGCCTCTAATCCAGTTACTTGGGAAACTAAGGCAAGGAACTTATACATATAAGGTCAGCCTGGGCTACATAGTGAGTTCAAAGGCACCTTAGGAGCTTAGTTGACATCTTGTCTCAAAAAAAAAAAAATTGTTAAAAGACTGGTGCAGGACAAGATAGTATTTGCCTCCAAACTGTTGATTTGGGTTTCAATGCACAAACATAAATTTAAGAAAAGCAATGATGTAGAATGGGCCTAGGGATATAGCTCAGAGGTAAAATGCTCGCTGAAGGACCTAGGTTCAATCCTGAGTACTAGAGAGAGTTAGACCGAGAGCAAAGGAGCTCTGAAGAGGCCACTCCAGGGGAATGAAGACTTCAAATGTCTGGCTGAGATAAGCGGTACTTAAGGACACTGTGGAACAGGAAGCCTGCCTTCAATGGTGACACCCACGGGGAGCCCTAATTCACGCCTTAGTCTAATTCACACCTCAGGGCTGAATCCCACCCCACCCCACGGATTTTGTAGGTTCTGCTTTGTTTAATCCATAAGACATCCCCAAGATCACTTTATGGGATTTTTATCCCTTTCTGTGTCTTATTAACAAGAAAATTTAGTTAAAAGAGTTTCTCCCCTAAGGAAAATTCTCAAAAGAGAGAGAAAGACGCCTTCCCATTGATCTGGGCATATCTACAACCCTGATTAACCACTGCAGTTTGGGGACCATGGAAGATAAAGGGTTTGGCCTGAGGTTTCCTTTAGGGACAAAAGATATTTAAGCAAAAATAGTGTTTCAAATTAAAAAAAAAAATAGACTTCTACTTTAATGAAAAACTTCTAACCACATAAAAACAATCTCCAGAGACTTTGTTGAAGGCTGTTAAGATAAAATACATTCCGGCATCTTACTCTTTGCACACAAAGGCTTATTATGTTCCCTCCCATTAACTCTCTCCTCGGGGTATTTCTGATGTCTGCAAAACATATCACAGCAGTTTCCTGCAGGATGGTTCTGCAGTGCTGCCACTGACTTGCAAGAAATGGCTGAGGCTGAACAAGCTGAGCATGGCCTTCCAGGAGGAGCCTCTATATAAGGCAGGAGGTGAGAGCCAGGCACCACCTGATCCAGCCCCTGGGTGGACCTAGAGCAAGGCTGACTATGGAGTCAGCAAGGCTGACTGACTGTGGAGTCAGTCAGGCTCTTCCCAGGCATTCCTCTTCAGAGGGAACCAACAGCCCCAAGAGCCAATCCTACCAGGCCATTTTCTTGCCAAATCTCTGTACCATTTCTCTGTCCATCGTATGTATGGTGCCCTTCCTCAACACATTCAAATCTATCTTCTTTATAAAGAAAGCCCTGCATACCAAAGCAGTAGCATCCACTAGGTGGACGACCCTAGGTGCTGTGTGGTCCCATTTCAAATTCACTTTCTCATTTACCTGGAGGGAAGGAAAAGGAGGAAAGGGACCTGGCTGAGGAGGCCAGGGTGTAACTACACTGTAGACCTCCTCTACACTAGCCGTGATAACCATTCTGCCCAATGTGGCCTCTACACTGTTTGCCCATTCATGGTCAAAACAGCTCTAGAACACCTCTACTTTAATTAAAGATACAAACAGCATTTTCCATAGACCGTAATTTTTAAAGTCACCTTCCTTTTCCATTGTTTCTCTTATACCTCCCCCTCCTCTTGACAAGGTCTCATATAGCCCAGGCTAGCCCCTAACTTATGTAGCTGAGAATGACCTTGGATTTCAGATCCTTTTACCTCCACATTCTAAAGGCCAGGATTACAGGCAAGCGCTTCCGTGCCTGGTCAAAACTCACCTCTAGTATTACAATCACACCTAGAGCCACGCAATAGGAAAGAAAACGATAGCATCCAGAATCCTGCCACCCTAACAAGGGGGACATTTTAGAGGAAAAAAACCTGGAAGCAGAACAGGGTTCCCACTGACTGGTACCTATGACTGGCATGGAACCAGGGAGAGACACAACCTGGGCCAGTGTTTCTATTTGAAGAGCAAAGAGCCAGCTTTCCTACTTGCTCCAGAGGAAGGCAGCCACTGAGAGTCAGCACAGTCCCAAGGATGCCTTATACAAGGATGAATGGCATTGAGGGCAGACAGAAAGCAAGTCATGCCTACGGTAAGGACTGATGAAGGGTAGTGTTTGGGGAGATCATTTACCAGATCTCAGCTTGGACCGAGTAGGGTCAAAGTAGTGGTCTCCACTGAGTCCAGAAACCTCCCCACAAAGACGTCATCCAAAATGTCAGCATAAGAGGAAGGCAGAATGATCAAGGGAAGGACCATTACCACAAAGGCTGGGTGAGGCAGAGGACAGAGCACAGGCCTGTGGAGGTGCTCCGGAGGTCCTCTGACAGCCAGGGGGATGCATCCCTACCCTCCTCCACATACTCAGACATTATCTTGGTTAGGGTTAAGCGCGGAGGCAAGAATGTGAAAAACAGAATTCATCCCAAAGAGATAAGCCAGCCTAACCAAGTAAGAATCCATTTAGGTTTCCCCTTGAGCCACAGGGTGAAATGAAGATGGAGGATCCTGACGCAAGAGCCCATGAAGCAAATTAAGCTAGTCATGGGTGGAGGATGCGTCCACATTCTTGGCACAACTGAGATTGGTGGACACGAACTCTCTACTTCATTTTAGGACATTTTGATTACCATCCTCAACCATAGAGCTTTTCCTGTATTTTTCAGTCCTTTCTTCAGAGTAGATTCTCTGAAGGACGGTAATTGGACTTAGTTCTAAGGGACCTTGTATATACCGTCAGATTGCTTTGCTTTTCAGTAGAAATGGCGGGGTTCGGGGGTGTCCTGCAAAGCACAGCACATGAGAATGACTGCCCTCCTCCCTCTGATTTTTTTCAGAATTCCCTTCTAGTTCCAAGAATGCCATTGAATTTGGGGCATGCGACAGACCCAAGCTAATAACACTCTGAAATCAACAGTGAGGTCTGACTGCTGCAAGTCATCTGTGGCAGAGTGTGGCTATTACAGACTTTCACATCTCACCCAAAGGTGTGGGACCTTGGCAAGCTCCTTACACTCTTGTGTTTCACATTAGAAAATGGGGTAGACTATTCCTTCCTCTCTGTAGAGACAGCACAGTAGATGAGAGCCCTTGAGTTCTCTTGTAGAGAGCCTGAGTTCATTCTCAGCCTGGGTAGCATGATGACTTACAAGTCCAACTCCAGGGGATCCAATACCTACCTATGCCCTCCATGGGCACTCGCACATATGTGCATACACACACTCACATGTGCACACACACATGCACACAGAGAACAGACTGAGATACGCACATACACAGAGAATGAGAAAGAGAGAGAGATCTTAGAAAAATACCTACCTTGTGGAGCCACTGTGCGGACAAAGGGAAATAAGACTCCCTGTAGAGAGTACTCACTACCTAGTACCTAGTACTCACAATAAATGTTAGGTATTTTTTTTTTGGATGCGAATGTCTTCATGCCTCATCCACTTTTCTCTCTTGAGACTAATCAAACACCTGGTCTACGGCAATGTTTAAGAAACGCTTGTTGAATAAATTCGGAATAATCAATGCATGCACATCAAAGCTCAAAACGTATTTGCCTACATCAGAAGAACTCAAGGTCAGTTTTCACAAATCCCTATGACACAGAGCCTCACAGCAAGAGTCAGAAGCTCCCAACCCACAGACAAGGACAGCAAGGATACCCCATCTGCTGATAAACCAATGAATCTGTGTTGGGGGAGCAGGTATGGCCTAGGATTTTGAAGCAAATTTCAGAGTCAGGGAAATTCAACTAAGAATACTGAAAAGAGGGCTGGGGAGGTGGCTCAGCAGTTAGGAGCACTGGCTGCCTTTCCAAAAACAAAAAACAAAAAACAAACAAAAAAAAAAAAACCTGAGCTCAATTCCTAGCACCCATACTGTGGCTCACAACCACCTGTACTCCAGTCCCAGAAAATCCAACGCCCTCTTCTGGACTCTGGAAGCAATGCATGCACATGATATATAGACAAACATGCATGCCAATGAGAGGATGGATACCTACTCCCACAGCTGATGCACATATACATCAGGACTTGTATGTGACCAGATGATATCACAAGTCAAGCATTCCTGTAGTGTAGAGGACTCTGTGGTGGTTTGATTTCCAGAGTGGTTGTACAAGTTTGCAATCCCACCAGTGATAGAGGAGTGTTCCCCATTCTCCACATCCTTACCAGCATGTGCTGTTGCTTCAAGTGTGGGAAGAGACAGAGGGCGGACCCGAGGGGCCAGGAGAATGAATGGAAATTTGCAGCTGCCAGGGGTAGGGGTTAGGGGGAATCACTAGAAGGTCCCAGAGACCAGGGATGGGAGAAGCTCCCAGAAGATAATGCTGGTGACCTGAGCTGAGTTGTCTAACAGTGGGGACATAGAACCTGAAGAGGCCACCTCCTATAGCCAAGCAGGACCCCTCCCCCAGTGGAGAGATAAGGACAGCAACCCATCCACAAAACTTCCAATCCAAAATCTGTCCTGTCTAAAAGAAATTCAGGAACAAAGATGGAGCAGAGACTGAAGGAATGGCCAATCAATAACCTGCCCAACTTGAGCCCCTGCTCCAGTTATTGGGGGGACACGTGGAGACTGAGCTGCATACCTACTACATATGTGCACTGGACCTCAGACAAGCCTGTGTATGCTCTTTGGTTGATGGCTCAGACTCTGAGAGTTCCCAGTGGTCCAGGTTAGTTGATCCTGTTGGTCTTCTTATCTTCTTCAGGGCCTTCAATCCTTCCCTCATATCTTCCATATGAGTCCCCTGACCTCCATCCAGTGTTTGGGTGTGGGTCTTTGCATCTGTTTCAGTCAGCCACTGGTTAGAGCTTCTCAGAGAACAGTTATGCTAGACTTCTGTCTGCAAGCATAACAGAGTATTAGTAAAAGTGTCAGAGATTGATGCTAAACCAGAGATTGCAGCTTCAAGACCTCCTTGCCTGGATGTTGCTGAAACAGAGTATTGCATTGCTTTCATTCTCACCTTTAGTTGCCAGTATTTAAAGATTCAAGTGTCTAACTTCTTTGGAACATTTGCAAGACGGATGGGAGCAAGTTTGCCTTCCTCTGAGCACTATGAGGAGCCAGACCCAGCTGCCCCCTTAAGACCACGCACAAGGTCCTCATTCTCCACTGCTATCAGATCTCCACACTGTGCAAGCCACACCTCACGGTAGAATTTTGACCCAGCCTCCCTCCTTGGGCACAGCAGATCCTCATTAATGCATTGCAAAGTGTCCAGCTCTGCCCTACGGAAATCTCACCAGGACTTTCTGGCCCCGTTTCATTGCCTGGAAGAAGGAAGAAATAATACAAGTATCTCATTACATTTCTTATGTTCAGGCTCTCCCATGAGTAATAGGAAAAGCGAGCCAGAGAACATGCGACTTGGCCGTGGAGTCCACAGTCAAATAATCCCAATATTAAAAAAGAAATCCAAAGGGCAGGCGATGGGAAAGCATTCAAACCCAACAGAACCAAAGACCAGTGGTACTTCCTGCCAACGAAGGCACCATTGCTCTTTCCACAGACGCTACAAACCGTGGGCAGTAGAATCTGCATTGGGACATTGGTTCAAAGAGTCCTCCAATGGTGAAGTGTAGACATTTGAAACAATGAACTAATTAGGAAATGAGTAAAATGTCAGGCTCCTCCCTCCCTGCAGAGTCCTGTCTGCACCCAGCCTCCGAGGCGCAACCCCACTGCCCTGACCCTGCTCTGAAACCAAGCTCCTGCATCATCACACCCCAGGGGTTGGCTCCTAGGAAATTCTCAATCTCATCGTTGCCTTCCTTTCATGGTTTGCCACTTTGATGTCTTAAACCATGGCATCCTGTTTTTCATGTGGATTTCTTCGAGGATTTCCAAATTTTGAACTTTTAAAAGGATTTGTTTTGTAAATTGCAAAATCACACCCTGGGTTCTTCTGTTGTGTGCAGCTTCTTAGTGAATTTATTAATCTGACTGGATACAAAGCACAGCTGTTGAGGTCAGCTGTGCCCTGCTCTGTCTTGTCTCAAACAGCAGGACAGTGGGGCAGGGGTGGGGGGTGCAGAGTTCAGGCTGAGCTGTGCCCTGAGCATTTGATTCCACTCCTATCTCCTTCTGTATCCCACATTTACACACACACACACACACACACACAGAGAGAGAGAGAGAGAGAGAGAGAGAGAGAAATAGATTTTACTACATGACATGTAACATTCATGGGAGAATTGGTATTATGGTTGGAATAAGTGAACCTGTACTTGCCTCGGCCAGATAACCAAGGATGGTTCTTTGAAAGCCCTGGACCTTGTGAAATTAGTATTCAATTACCTAATAAAACCTGACATTGTGGAAGAAGAGAGCGGTGGGTGCTCGGCTGTGCTTCTGACAGCACGTTCTGACCAACAGTGACTTGCTGAACTGGCTAGCATCTTCTCCTTTATACTTAGCGTGTACTGCAGGCCACAGGCACAGCATTGTGTCTAATGGACCTTATCTGTGACCTTTCCAATGTTTGCACTAAAGGCCCTTTTCTTTTTCAAATATTAATTTCTTGTGTTCCGGATACTTACATAAATAATTATATTTACAGTTACACTTCTTGCTTTACCACTACAATGCACCTAGAATTTGAAGTTCAAAATGAGGAATGTGTCTGATTTAATTTTTCCAGGGCTCACTTCCCTTACTCCCACTATTGTAAAATAGCAGCTAATTTCTCTTTCCCTTAGTTTAAAAAACTCAACAAATATTTACTTTCCACTCTCCACCAGACATTGTGCTAGGTGTAGACTATGAAGACTGGAAGATGTGGATGCTGAACTAGAATGCATTAAAATGAACCATAAATGATAAATGCATATGAATTATGCATGAATGCAACTCACAAAAGAAAAAACAAATACCTAGTTTCAAAAGTTCAAAATGTTCTCTTTATAACAGAAATCTAAATTAAAAACATGAAAATATTTACATTGTAAAAGGAAGGCAATAAAATTAAACCTTCACGGCTAATATGTTGGCTGTGATTTTTCAGAAAGTCAGCTCCTGTTGAGTGTCAGAAGCTAGAACAAAGATGGCAGCGGAGAAGCCAGGGCCAGGAAGATGTGATTGGGACGTCTGCACAGGCCATGGGATATAAGGAACCCTGTCCAGTGTGCCACTCAAAGGTCTGACAGCATCCTTTGCTTGTCCAACTCATTCTTTCTAAAGATCTCAAAAACATCTATAGTTATATTTATTCACAGCATCATACTTCCAACAAGGATTCTTTTTCTATACATGATTGGTTTGGGTTGCCACCAAAAAAAAAAGAAAAAGATCAAATTCCTCTGAAAGGGTCCTGGCAGGTCTGCTGAGGAGCAAGGGACATTTGGCCTTGGTCTTAGAATACTGACAAGACTTGGAGAAAGGAAGGATGCTGGGACTCCTGGACCCGAGCAATAACACGCAGGCGCGCCAAGCCAAACAGACAGCACGACATAGGGCACACTTGTGGTGAATTGAATTCACTGAGCTTTAGAGCTGGAAGAGAATCGGCTGGAACTTTTTATTTTATAGGTGGGAAGTGCAGTAATGAGCCTGCCACAACCATTCAGCCAACCAGGGGCAGCATCCAGAGAAATCCCCGAGCGTTCTGAGATGAGTTTATTTCTTTTCATTTCAATTTCCCAGGCTTTAACCTTCAAAATCCTGCTTCTCTGGGCAACTGCTCCCATATTTGCTTGCAGGAGACTTACATATTTTTACATAGAGTCAAACAATCTCTCTTCATATGTATATAAAGTGTATGTGTGTGTGCACATGTGCTTGTGTCTGTGTGTGTGCATAAGACCACGCCAGCCAAATTCCAGAATGGATGGAGAAGGGCTTGTGAAGCCTCAGCCTTAGCTGAGAACCTATTGGCAGTTAATAGCTCTGATGGGGAAGAGAGTTTTTTCAGGGGTGTGGCACCTGGTAAGTTCTCTACGCTCCCTTGGTTGGTCCTACTCCACACAGACAGCAGTACTTAGGCTCACTGAGGTACAAAACCATGGGCAGGTATTTGGGAGGAAGGTGTGCTGTGGGGGATATCCCAAAAGACTTGGAGGAGGGAAGCAGGGGGTGAGGGAGGATATGATCCACATACACTGTACATATGTATGAAACCACAAAGAATAAAAAACATTATTTTCTAAAATTCTTATGTAGTAAAGTTTATGCGGTAAACATTAAAATTTCCCTAGTCCTACAAGTATCTGGCTTTCCCATTCATCTAGAAAGGAGTTAAGTGTTGTGAGATTTGCTGTTCCGTGGTTTGCAACCAATAAACCACGCAATGTTTTAACATTGTTGTCAGACATCGGAAAAAAAACAGTGAAGGACTGTTATCCTTGAGAGAAGGTTAACAGATGGAATGGATCCTATAAAATTTGCAGAGTTACCATTGAATATTTAACACACATAGAGGCTAAGGTCAGAGAGGGAAACGGCAGGAAGAGCAGTCTGAACAATCCCACAATACACAAATGGTTCTCAAACTTATTTATTTTCCTATTAAACTGAGTGAAAGTCCTTGGACTGCAATGGATATCGGGTCAGGTCTTCAGAAAGACCATGTCTTAAAAACAGTGCTAATTCAGCTCTAGAGTAAAAATTACTCTAAATTTTTGAGATCAAAGTTGAAAGTAAGCATCAACAGTACCAGAGCAATCCACGAGCGATTTATCCACAGAAAATAAAGTCTCCTACTCAGGCATGAGGTCTGATGCTTATAATCCAGCACTCAAGAGTGTAAGGCAGGAAAGCTATGAGTTCAAGGTCAGTCTGGACTACAGTGAGATTGTGGGCAGCCTGGTTACAAAGTGAGCTCTTATCCCACTACCCCCCAAAATCAAAAGATAAACAGATAGTATGGAGGGAGACGGGTCTCTAGCATCCAACAAACAACTAGCACCAAATATAAGCACAAAAATCACATCAGCCCTTCCCTTAGTAAATAATCACTAGGCCAAGACCCAAGAGAAAAGGCAATCAGCAGAAGTAGATCCAGGAATGACAGAGATGGTGAAACAAGGTGCAGGAACTCTGGATACCTATTATAAACCTCGTCAATGTAAAGGAAGATGCTCATATAGATAGGACTGGTATCAGACTAGTCTTATGAAGAAAACGATGGTGAACTTTATGAAATTACAATAGAAACGAATTGCAATGATGATGTGGGGGATGGAATAGAGCCTGGGCAATATGTGGGACAGTTCCAATGAAACCGATGCTCAAACAATTGGAAATTCAGAAGAATACAGAAAGGGGAAAAGTATACAAGAAAATTGCATGGTCAATAGCTGAAAGTTGCCACATAGGATGAGACCCATCCACCTATTGTATGCTCTGAAACTACTATGTCTCCCATGTGCTTGCTTGTTTGCTTGCTTGCTTGCTTGCTTGCTTGCTTGCTTGCTTGCTTGCTTGCTTGCTTGCCTGCTGGTTTGGTTAGTTGGTTGGTTGGTTGGTTGGTTGGTTGGTTGGTTGGTTATGTTGGTTGGTTTGTTGTATTTTTATTGTTTGTTTGTTTGTTGAGACAAGATCTCTATGGATGTCCTAGAACTTGCTATGTAAACCAGGTTGACCTCAAACTTACAGAGACCCACTTGCCTCTGTGTCTCAAATGCTGAGATCAAAAGCATGTGCCACCACACCTAGCTCCCACAGGCTCTTCCTTTGAATACTTGTTCCCTGACTATGGTGCTATTTTGAGAGGCTGTGGAATGTTGGAGAGGTAGGGCTCACCTGGAGTAGGGTCACTAGAGGCTGGCCTTTCAAAGTCATACTCACCCCTGGTCCCGCCCTGCTGCTTCTGACCTGCCAGGATGTGAAGAGGCTGCTGCTTCACTCCTGTCACACAGATGGGCCACTCGCCATGCCTTCCAGCTGTGATGGGTGGCTATTTCCACTTGCCTTCTAGATGTGATGGGTGAAATTCCTCTACAACCAGAAGCCAAAGCAAGCCTTCCTTTTCTCCCTGAAGTTGTTTTGGGTACTTTGGGCACAGGGACTGAAAGTCACCAGTACACCCTCAAATCCCTGAAGCTCAACAAACCCTAGCCAGTGTAAACAGTAAGAGGAATGCTAGGTGTGGTGAAGGGTGCCTTTAATCCCAGCTGTGGACAGGCTGAAGCAGGAGGAAAGGAGTTTAAAGCTAATCTACAGTTGGCAGTGAGACTGACAGATGGTTAATCTTTTTGTCAATATTTTCATTTTTGACCCTTTCATGCACATGATCAACATATCTTGACCATATTCCCCTTCTCTTCCTGTTATTCTTCCTCTCCAAGACCTTGACCCCAACCTGTTCCCCTCCCACATTTATGTCCCTTTTACTTTTATCAAATAACTCACGAACTCCGATTCATGCTGCCCACACTCACGCCCTCTGGAACATGGGAAACCCTATCTCTGGCAACTATCAACGGCCAGTAGCTCTGCAGCTGTGGGTGGGGCCTCCTGAACTCTGCCTCCATCTCTGAAGTTTGAGCAGCTTGCTCTTGCGTAGGTGCGCACAGCTGCTGTTGGTGCAGAACTGTAGCTAGCGCCTATGCATGTCCAGAGACAGCACCCCACAATAAGCCCCCATTCCTGGCTCTTCTGTTTCGTCCATCATGTCCCTGAGGCTGTAAGCATGAATTGATAAATATGCCCTATTTATGGCTGAGCCCTTGCCAGTCTCTTATTCTCACAACTGAACCTGTTAAGAGTCTCTCTGTACTAACCACCACTCATGCTATAAGAAGCCTCGCTGGCCAAGGCTGAGAGCAGCATTGATTTATGGAATGAACTTCTGACAAAGCTGTCCTGAGCTAAGTGACAAAGTTCTCAGATGCTGGTGGCCAAGGGAATGGAGGGAGTGATAGTTAATCTTGATTATCAATTAGATCTGGAATAAACTCAGAGACACACCTTTTGGGCTGTGGGGGTCTTGGAAGTAACTTGCAGGAAAGATTAACTGAGAGGCAAAGACTCCTTCAGTGTGGGTAGCCCCTTCCAACAGTGGTCTTCATGTAAAAATGTCCAAGGGAAAAGCAGTGCTGCTTTGCCCACGTGCCACACCTCTTGCTTGTGAGTGCATCTATCCAACTGCTGGTGTTGCAGCTCTTCATTGTCATTAGAACCCAGCTTCTTCAGCCTCCCAAGGAGGGCTGAATATCATCACCATCTCTCCAGGAATTCAGCAGACCTTCAATGCCAGATTGTGAATGCTGAGACATGCAGCCTCATGTATTGGTTCTGGGTTCTCACCCTCTCCAGTATAGACATCAATTGTGGCACCCATCAGTCTGGATGATATAAGCCAATCTCTAATGTCTTTTCATACATATATGTTCATTCTGTAGGTCTTGTTACCCTAGAAAACATCAATACAAAAAAAAAGACAACACCAAAGCATGTAATAATGAAATTTCTAGATATTAAAGAGAAAAATCTCAAAATCATTCAGAGAATAAGCATCTATGTAGAAGAAAAAAACAAAACAAAACAGCTGCATGGTTGACTTATGGGATCGGCTGCACTTAGACTGGCTTCCGGTGTCACTCAGTCCACTGGCCAACCATGCTTTAATATCACATGTCATCAGGCCAGGAACTAGAAGCAAACTGAAAAGAACATGAAATTTACCCTAGGCTTCATTTCCTCCAAGATGACAGCACAAGTGTCTTTGCATGTCCCAGTAACACCAAGTCTTATTTAAAAGAGGCTGCTGGCAAACAGAACTCTCAACCCTGAGTGCAGAATAAATCACATCTGATACATGGCTTCTCGTGGGCTGTATTTTATATCTAAATATTAACCTTGGAAAGTATTTGTATAGGCCCTCCTAGAGTTTATGAAACTGTTGGACAGAAAATAGAAAATTTTTATAAGGTTTTAAGTACTGATGTGTTAACTAGTCATGTAGCCCCTCTTGTCTATTCAAAAAGTAAAACAGCAGAGACAAGCAGGAAATGGTAGAAAATCTGCCCCTCCCTTCCCTGCCTCAGCATTTCTGCAGAGCTGGGCTTTCCTTGGTGAAGACATAGAAGACATCCTCTCCCTCCCATGATTCTTATGGCTCAAGCCATACTGGCTCAGGACACACAGCCAGTCCTGAGCAGACACACACACACACATCTCTAACCATCTGACTCCAGGCTGCCTCCCTTCCTCAAGTTCCCCTTCCTCACCATTTGACACAGAATCAGTTCTTTTTCCAGATGTGTTGGCAAAATGCATAACAGAAGCTGCTTATTGAAAGAAAAGAAAATCTATCCTGCTGGAGAAGCCATGGGGTAGGAGCAGGAGGCATCTGGCCATGTTACAGCCACAGCCAGGGACAGATGGTGGCTCCCACTGCTCGGCTCACTCTCTCCCCTGTCCTTAGCCCCTGCCCCTACCCTGTGGGACAGTGCCACCTACACTCAAGGCCAGCCATCTATCTTAGGTGAACTGCCTCAGGTGACTGCATATCTAATCCAGCTGACACCTAAGACTAGCCGTCATAGATAAAAGCAGCCCAGATGCCATGATCAGACAGCTAAGTGTCAACCCTGACATTGCTTCTTCCTGCATCCATAAGCTACGATAACTCAGAGATTTCTGTCCTGTCACCCATCATCCCCCTCTTCTCTGTGTCCCCTCTTGCCCTGCCGCCTAAGCTCTGTCCCAGCTTTCCAATGTTTCCACACCTCAGTTGAAAAGGTGAGTTTTCTTCCTATGTAATCCTCTCATTTCTGTATTCTTACCTAACCAAACTAAGGATATAATCTAGCCTTTTAACTCTCAACTACGGCATATATATATATATATATATATATATATATATATATGATTTATTGAAGAAAAATACCTACTATATCTTCTTATTTTAATGCTCAAAAGCAATTATTTCCCCTCCTTTTATCTATTTTAGTATTTACTAAAATATCTTATAGCAGCATATTTATATTACAATTTATTTTTTATTTTTTAACATTTATGTATTGTGTATGCCTGCAAATGTCTGCATACATGCAGGGCACACAGAGACCATCAGAGGGCGCTGGATCTCCAAGCCCTAGAACTACAGATGGTTGTGAGTCACCACATGGGTTCTGGGAACTGGATCTGGACCCTTGCAAGATCAGGAAGTGCTCCTAACCACTGAGGCATCTCCCCAGACCCTATATTACTACCTCTTGATTTTCCTGACTTATATATTATCTATTACACTCCTATCACAAGGAAGTATGTAGCGCTCATAAGCAGGTTTTACATGAGAAAGATACATATAAATATTCCTAGTAAGCCACGGTACCCCACAGTTGCAGCTCCTTTCTTGTACTTTGCTTCGACTTGGATTTCTCCAACAGGGGGCGCTGGAGAGGTGGCCCAGAAGCTTGTGCCGCTCCTACACAGGACCCATCCAGCACCCGTATGGTAGTTCACAACCATCTGTAACACCAGTTCTGGGAACTCCAACCCCCTCTCCAGCTTTCACGAGGCAGGTACCAGACACGCACACGATACAAAGTAAATCTAATGAGTCTTTACGAGAAATCGTCTTAAAAAGAATTGCTTCATTTTTAACTTCGTAATATTTAATTTATGAAAGTTAATATTCGTAATAGGCTTAAGAACAGCTCTAAAAAAAAAAAAAAATACCAAGGCTGTAATGACTGGAAACTAACAGAATTGCTCGTGGCAAATGATGCTTCGCAGTGAGATAATTTATGGGTGTTAAGATGCTTGGTGCCAAAGAAAACAGTGGACAGTACCTGAGGTCATCGTCTGGTTTACACACACAGACACACACACACACACACACACACACACACACACACACTACAGTGCTTGACTCCATTCCTGTTGCTACAAATGGTACTTCATTCTGAGTAACCCATGAACAACAGATAAGTATTGGTCACGGTTACGATGCCTCCGGAGTCCATGGTCAAGGCAGTGTGTGCTCAGCTGGTAGTAAGGTCCAGCTTTCACTTCTAAAAAGTAGCTTAACTGCTGCTTCCCCAAGAAGAGGTGAGCACTGGGTCCTCGTTTGGCAAAAAGACAAGAGGTCGTGACCCCCATCCGGTAATAAGTTGTTCCTGAATCGCATATTCAGCTCCCAAAGGCTCACACTCAGACCAGCGCAGACAGAATGTCCCCAGCTATCCCGTCAGGCCCTAAGGCCATCACCAGTTCTTCATTACGAGGCAGATTCCATTGTAGAAAACTGGAGGTTTCGTGGCGTCAGCTGGAGCTCCGAGGCTGGGGACGGTTCCTTGAGCCAAAGACCACAAGGACTGTGCGGCAGAGAACAGGACAGGTAGGAAGAGGAATGTCCCTGCAATGCAGCAGTTTTCAGCCTGTGGGTCGTGACCCATTTGGGGGTGGAACAAGCCTTTCGTAGGGGTCAGTCCCCTAAGACAATCAGAAAACACAGATATTTATATTATGATGTATTAACAGTGGCAAAATTACAATTATGAAGTAGCTATGAAAGTCATTTTATGGTTGGGGGCCACCACAACATGAGGAACTGTATTAAAGGGTCACAGCATTAGGAGGGTTGAGAGCAACCTCTGCCCTGAAGCCTCTGAAGGAGGTGGGGCCCTGCAAAGGCTCTGATGGGAATCAATAAAGCTTATTTCCGATGTGTGGCCTCCGGAAAGGTAAGAAGATGCATTGTTCACAGTCGTCATGTGATTTCTCGTACCGCCCAGGGGACAGTAATACACCTGGTAAACACTCTTTGCCAATTTATTTCCAATTTCTCCGCCAACAATCTAAGCTGCCTGCAGTCATTCAAACCCATCAGCTTTTCCAGGAGGCTAATTTTCTTACAGACTTGCCTCTCGGACCCTACATCTATACCTGCTTTCCAGGTCGGCTGAAACACAGAGAACCTACAGCTCCACTGACGATCTTCCCTTCCAGCCAGCCTGGAGTTTCCTGGACCCGATTTCTCTCTCTCTCTCTGTGTGTGTGTGTGTGTGTGTGTGTGTCTGTCTCTGTCTCTGTGTGTGTCTGTGTCTCTGTCTCTCTCTGTATGTCTCTCTGTGTGTCTCTGTGTCTCTCTGTGTGTCTGTGTGTGTGTGTGTGTATGCCTATCTGTCTGTCTGTCTCTCTCTGTGTCTCTGTATCTCTGTGTCTCTCTGTGTGTGTCTCTGTCTCTCTCTGTGTCTCTGTGTGTGTCTGTGTCTCTCTGTGTCTCTGTATGTCTCTCTGTCTCTGTGTGTGTGTGTGTGTGTGTATATGTCTCTCTGTCTCTGTCTCTCTCTGTGTTTCTGTGTCTCTCTGTGTGTCTCTCTGTGTGTGTATGCCTGTCTGTCTCTGTCTCTCTCTGTGTCTCTCTGTGTGTGTGTGTGAGTGTGTGTGTGTGTGTGTGTGTATGAGTGTGTGCCTGTCTGTCTGTCTCTCTCTCTGTCTCAGTCTCTCTCTGTGTCTCTCACTCTCTCTATCTCTCTGTATGTGTGTGTGAGTGTGTGTGTGTGTGTGTGTGTGTGTGTGTGTGTGTGTCTACACTCTCATTTTGTTTCCCAAATCCTTGAGAGTTGGTGTATCACCAGAAGCAACACTTGTGCAGCGCCTGCTTTCAACACTGTGGGCAAACCTCACCCTCTGTTCCTCTTCTACATGACTATTAATCACAGCTGGACATCATGGAGTGCAGAGGCCTTCCCTCCTTTGTCTTCCAGCTTTTACTGCTGCTATTGAGAAACCCAAGGCCCTCTAGGTCCTCATCTTACCCTGTAGCCTTGCCTCTCCCTACAGAAGGCCAGAAAGCCCACTCTTTCCTCGAAGTACTCTGAAATGTCCCCTGCAGTGCAATCATCTGTTTGATCATCCTTATCTTAGGCACTCAAAGCACTTATCAGGAAACTTCATACTCGTCAATTCTAGGAAATTTTCTTGGATCGTTTCTTGGATAATTTCTTCAGTCTCCTCTCCTTCAGATCTGTGTAAAGTCGACCCCTCTAGTCTAGCCCTCTATTTTTCTTTTATTACCCCCATCCTTTCTGTCTTAACTCTACTTCTGGAACGCTAACGCTTTCTTCCTTTGTCTTCCAAAATCTCACTGACCATTTCAGCTCTGCTTTAGTGATCTCCATCTCAGATAAGTCTTTTTGATAATCACAGCATTCCCTTCCTTTTGTGGTTTTGCAACCCTTCATTAGATAAATAAATTATTATGCTTTATTTTTTCAATTTCTTTCTAAGTATCCAGGGGCTGGAGAGATGGCTTAGCAGTTAAGAGCACATACTAGTCTTTCAGAGAGCCTGACTTTGTTTCCCAGCATGTATGTTTACATTAAAAATATACCCAGGAAGGCTGAAAGGGAGAGGCTGGTATAAACCCAACCTCTGATTTGATAGGGAAACTAGTTACCTTTGCATAGCTGTGACCAGAGAGAGCATTTTACAAGAGGAAAGACTGGCTTGAAGTTTCAGAGGGTCCCTCTGTAGTGGCTTGGCTCCTACAGGTGGGCAGAACATCACACTGGTAAAAAAGATATGCATTAGAGATTCTCACGGGGAATATGAAGCAAAGCAAAGGGAACATAGGATAGAGCCAGAACCGGATGCAGGCCCTGCTCCCTCCCCGTCTGCCACTCAGGGGAGCAGGGCCAGTTTCTCTACCCAGGTGCAAAGCATGGTGGGTAAGGAAATGCCCTGTAAGTTGGTATAGGCAGTTTTCATGTCCCTCAATTCTCGCAACTGGAGGAGGAGGGACAACAACAGGTGGAAGCAGACAAGAGCCGTAGCTGCAGGCCTCATGTGGGTGTCAGGAAATCTGTCAATTGTGTGTACTTCTTCTTTATATATTAAATGACCTATGAAAGTGTTAAGCCGATATCATGTATAATGATGTAGATAGACACACCTCTTTTATTGTAGAAAGCTGGATATTAATTCAGCTCAGCTTCCTATCACAGAAAAACATACCAGAGAGAGTAGGTGACAGAGTGTGTTAGTGGTGCAGTCTGGAGGTCTCAATCCGGTTCGGTTTCTCTGTCAGTTAAAGCACTATAAGGCAGGAAAATTTTTAGGCACATAGGCAGCATTGGAGAAATCTCAAACACCACAGACAGCGACAAACAGAAACCCTTTGAAGAAATGTGTTTATAGGGGGTGAGGAAACATGCATGCAGCAAACAGAGAAAAGACACCACACACACACACACACACACACACACACACACACACACACACACACCTCGAAGCAGCGGGGGAGGGGGACTGAGAAGCTAATCAAGCCCAATCTCTCCATCTCTTTTTAAGGTCTGAGGTTTTTTAAGTTTCTGAAGCATTGCACTCCTCTAATTTAGAATTGGGCAATTTGAATAGAGATCGGATGGTTGGCCCACAACTGTTGTGTAATGTGTCCTGGTCCAGCCTTGGACTTGTTGAGCCAGTCCACCAGCAGGGAGCTGATTGGTAGGGGAGACAAGAGCCCACAAGGCCTTTAAGATGCCAGGCAGGAGGATGAGGAAAAGGCCAGGAACCTTAGAAGTTCATCTTTATTATCTAGCCACATTCCCTCTGTCTGTTTGTCTATCTGTCTGCCTACCAAGGAGTTCTATCTGATCACTAGTTTCTCATTAGCCAGCCCAGATCTGGTGACCCTTCCATTTTGGAGAAAAAAATATATATATTGTTCACTATCAAGTGGGTGAATAATACTAAAACTGAAAGACAACTACTTTGGTCTGTTCATCTGTTTTTCGCTATTATAACAGAATACCAAGAGTAGGTAATCTGTAAAGAACAAAAATATATGTCTCCTAGCTCTAGAGGCCAGAAAGTCCAAGTTTGGGGGCCTGGAATATGATAAGTGTTTTTGTTGTTGTTGAATGGGGTTTTTGTTTTTGTTTTTTGTTTGTTTACTTCTTTATTCCATAGCAGAAGATTCAAGATAGGCATCAAGGCACAAGAGCAAACAAGACAAGACAAGGTCAAGTCCTTTTATTGCAAGCCCATTCTCTCACAACAAGATTGTTCCCATGATGGAGTCATTAACTCATTCATAGATCAGAACTCCTGCACTAAACTGATGCCTGAAAGTCCCAGATCTCCACAGTGATGCCCTGAAGACTCAGTTCCCAATGATGAACCAGCCTGTCTCTGTCTTATGATAAAGACCAACTAGGCTCATGACTGTTTATGATGAAACCTGTGCTTCTGAAGGGCGGGGCTAGGCCCCACCTGTAACCTTAACTACAAAAGGTTCTGTACCTCCTGGTCCAGGAAATGGCAGCCCTGTCACTGTTTCAAAACGTTGTTACAACCATACTGCATACCTTTGATTCAAAGAGTTATTCTGATTACCTTGCTATGACTACCTTGCTCTGACCACCTTATTATGTTTTGCTTCTGTAACCCTGCCCATTGGCCTGCCAAATCCTCCATTTGGAAAACTTCTACCCATGAGCTATAAAACTTTTATCTTTCCCACTTCAAGCCCGACCTTTTGAATGGCACCTTCGGAGGAGGCTGCCCGTGTATAAGAACAAAAAAGCTTGCTCGGATTAACTTGGCCACGATGCTTTGGGTCAGTAGTTCTTCTCATTGCATTTTTGGATTAACACCAGCACACTGACTCTGGGAAATATACTCAAGCCATACCTCTGGCATAAGACTGGGTTTTTTATCATGCACCAATGTAAACAATAGGAGAGTGGAGGTTCGGTGTAATTCTTTAATTCACACTTGGATTTTTCCCATTAGATCTATTCTCAATGAGCGCTGAAGCTGTGAATACATCCATCGATTTCCTCTTTAGCATCCTCCCTGCATGTAGTCAGCACTCTGAGGCTTGGTCCAGCTCACTACATTTGCACCTACCGTGCCTTATTTGCATTGGGTCTCCAGCCCTCTCTTCCCAGAGGTCCTTGCCCTGGATCTTTTCCTCCTAAGTCTTCCTCCTGACTACAAGGTGCCCTCTATCCGCTATCTGTAAGAGCCCCAGAAGAGTGGCTCTCTCAGTGAAGTGCCCAGCCGTGTTAGATGGAAGGAGAGCATCTCCACACTGGAACCTGAGTCTGGCTCTATTAGAGCACAGGAAGCTGTGCTGAGAAAAACCCAGCTGCAGACTAAATGACCTAATGAGGGCTTTTTCATCTGTACCATCGGATTTTTAGGCATGTATTTCCAGTCCCACTTCAGATTATATTTGTTAATTTCTCCAGACAGGAATAAGCCTCATCCAGCTGTTTATGAGGACAGAAGTGTGGGATTTAGAAAGATTAGGGGCTGACTGCACACATTATGTACCACATTCAGAGTCTCCACAGAAACAAACTCAGTGACAACATCTGAACGTGCAACACTAACACCTGCGCGCGCACACACACACACACACACACACACACACACACACACAAAGAAAAGCCCCTATGTGCACACTTTCAGTGTAGCTGTGGAATGTCTACGTGTTCCAAGAGTCTCATAAGAGCACTGCCTTTGGCTACTAGGCCAAATTATTTGCAAATGTCATCTCAGAAGGATTCTTTTCTATTTTCCACATGTGTGCATATGGTATCATGTACCTGTATGTGGTTTTGTCAGTGTTGATCTGTGTGCATGTGGGAGCCTACTGTTTTCATCAAGGCAGGGTCTCTCAGTTCAACCCAGGGCTCAGTGGTATAGCTAGTCTTCATAACTGGCTTATTCTGGGAACCCCCATCTCTACCCCTGAGACTAAAATTACAAGTGGACCTCCATACCCACTTGACATTTGCATGGGTTCTGAGTCATTGCCTCCTCCCAACCACTAAAACTGTGTCCTGTGCTTCTAAACTGTAAAGAAAGCTACACCACGTTGCTTAGTTGGGTTGAACGCCCAAGCATGGGGCTGGAGAGCAGGACTGAAGATAGAGATCACAAAACTGGTATTCTCAAGGAGGGGAGCCGCTGTCATCCAGATTTGACCACACCTGTCCCCTCGCAAGAGACACAAGCTGACCGCAAATCTGATAGCTTCAGCATTTCTGCTAAGTTTATCTTTCCATCATCCAGGCCACTAGGCAGCTATATAAACAAGGGGAGGGACACACTGGTTTTTTTACAAAGTCCATCTTTTAGGGCTTGGAGAGATGGCTCAGCAGTTGTGCTGGATAGTTTTATGTCAACTTGGCACAAGCTAAAGTCATCTGAGGGGAGGAAACCCCAACTGAAAAAAAAGAATGCCTCCTTACAGAAGCTTTGCAATTTTATGAGGTCCCATTTGTTGATTCTCGATCTTACAGCACAAGCCATTGCTGTTCTATTCAGGAATTTTTCCCCTGTGCCCATATCTTCAAGGCTTTTCCCTACTTTCTCCTCTATAAGTTTCACTGTCTCTGGTTTTATGTGGAGTTCCTTGAGCCACTTAGATTTGACCTTAGTACAAGGAGATAAAAATTGATCAATTCACATTCTTCTACATGATAACTACCAGTTGTGCCAGCACCATTTATTGAAAATGCTGTCTTTTTTTCCACTGGATGGTATTAGCTCCCTTGTCAAAGATCAAGTGACCATAGGTGTGTGGGTTCATTTCTGAGTCTTCAATTCTATTCCATTGGTCTACTTGTCTGTCGCTATACCAGTACCATGCAGTTTTTATCACAATTGCTCTGTAGTACAGCTTTAGGTCAGGCACGGTGATTCCACCAGAGGTTCTTTTATCATTGAGAAGAGTTTTTGCTATCCTAGGTTTTTTTGTTTTTCCAGATGAATTTGCAAATTGCCATTTCTAATTCATTGAAGAATTGAGTTGGAATTATGATGGGGATTGCATTGAATCTGTAGATTGCTTTTGACAAGATAGCCATTTTTACTATATTGATCCTGCCAATCCATGAGCATGGGAGATCTTTCCATCTTCTGAGATCTTCTTTGATTTCTTTCTTCAGAGACTTGAAGTTCTTATCGTACAGATCTTTCACTTCCTTAATTAGAGTCACACCAAGGTATTTTATATTATTTGTGACTATTGAGAAGGGTGTTGTTTCCCTAATTTCTTTCTCAGCCTGTTTATCCTTTGTGTAGAGAAAGGCCATTGACTTGTTCGAGTTAATTTTATATCCAGTTACTTCGCTGAAGCTGTTTATCAGGTTTAGGAGTTCTCTGGTGGAATTTTTAGGGTTACTTATATATACTATCTACAAATGGGACCTCATAAAATTGCAACGCTTCTGTAAGGCAAAAAAAAATAAAAAAATAAAAAAAATAAAAAAAAACACTGTCCATAAGACAAAAAAGCCACCAACAGATTGGGAAAGGGTCTTTACCACTCCGAAATCAGATAGGGGACTAATATCCAATATATATAAAGAACTCAAGAAGGTGAACTTCAGAAAATAGCCCCATTAAAAAATGGGGCTCAGAGCTAAACAAAGAATTCTCACCTGAGGAATACCGAATGGCTGAGAAGCACCTGAAAAAATGTTCAACATCCTTAATCATCAGGGAAATGCATCAAAACAACCCTGAGATTCTACCTCACACCAGTCAGAATGGCTAAGATCAAAAATTCAGGTGACAGCAGATGCTGGTGAGGATGTGGAGAAAGAGGAACACTCCTCCATTGTTGATGGGATTGCAAGCTTGTACAATCACTCTGGAAATCAGTCTGGCAGATCCTCAGAAAATTGGACATAGTACTACCGGAGGATCCAGCAATACCTCTCCTGGGCATATATCCAGAAGATGTTCCAACTGGTAATAAGGACACATGCTCCACTATGTTCATAGCAGCCTTATTTATAATAGCCAGAAGCTGGAAAGAACCCAGATGTCCTTCAACAGAGAAATGGATACAGAAAATGTGGTACGAGTACTACTTGGCTATTAAAAAGAATGAATTTATGAAATACCTAGGCAAATGGATGGAGGGTATCATCCTGAGTGAGGTAACCCAATCACAAAAGAACTCACATGATATGTATCACTGATAAGTGGATATTAGCCCAGAAACTTAGAATACCCAAGATACAATTTGCAAAACACATGAAACTCAAGAAGAACAAAGACCAAAGTGTGGACACTTCGCTCCTTCTTAGAATTGGGAACAAAATACCCATGGAAGCAGTTACAGAGACAAAGTTTGGAGCTGAGATGAAAGGATGGACCATCTAGAGCCTGCCGCACCTGGGGATCCATTCCATAATCAGCCTACAAATGCAGACACCATTGCATATGCCAGCAAGATTGTCTCTTGTCAGGCTATGCCAGTGCCTGGCAAACACGGAAGTGGATGCTCACAGTCAGCTATTGGATGGAACACAGGGCCCCCAATGGAGGAGCTAGAGAAAATACCCAAGGAACTAAAGGGATCTGCAACCCTATAGGTGGAACAACAACATCAACTAACCAGTACCCCCAGAGCTCGTGTCTCTAGCTGCATATGTAGCAGAGGATGGCCTAGTCCGCCATCATTGGGAAGAGAGGCCCCTTGGTCTTGAAAACTTTATATGCCCCAGTACAGGGGAACACCAGGGCCAAGAAATGGGAGGTGGTGGGTAGGGGAGTGGGTGGGGAAGAGTGTGGGGGACTTTTGGGATAGCATTTGAAATGTAAATGAAGAAAATACCTAATAAAAATTTAGAGAAAAAAATGCCTCCATGAGAGCAGACTTACTGTAAGCAAACCTGTGAGGCATTTTCTTAATTAGTTATTGATGGGGGAGGACCCAACACACTGTGAATGGTGCCATCCCTGGCCTGGGGCTCCTGGGTTCTATAAGAAAGTAGGCAGAGCAAGCCATGAAGGTCAAAGGTAGTCAGCAGCATCCCTTCATGGCCTCTGCATCAGCTCCTGCCTCCAGGTTCCTGCCCTGTTTGAGTTCCTGTCCTGACTTCCTTCAGTGATGGACTTTGTTGTGGAAGTGTAAGCCAAATAAACCCTTTCCTTCCCCCACCCCCTCCTCTCCCACAAACTTGCTCTTGGCCAAGGGGTTTCATCGGAACAATGGAGTACTCATTGTTCTTACAGAGGACCTGGATTATGTTCCTAGTAACCTTGTTGGACAGCTCACAACCACATGTAACTCTCGTCTTAGGGAATCTGATACCTTCTTCTGTACTCCTGCACACATAGGGTGCACAAGAACTCACACGGGCACACATAGATATAAATAAATAAATAAATAAATAAATAAATAAATAAATAACTTTTAACAATGTTCATTTTTAAACATCTGTCTTCAAATGGTATCTGGGAATTTCAAAACTGTTCACACAGCCCTACAAGACAAGGGTGATTCACTGTACCTGACATGTTTAGCAGAAGGGTCTCTTCTGGGCACCTGCCATCCTTCCAGAAATCTGCAATCTTGACCTATGCTTGGGAAGGAGTGCTTAGCTACCAATAAAACCCCTGGACACCAAGTCTCTAATGGATTCCTTCACAAGCAAGCCTCACAAGTGTGTTCCCAGTGTGTGTCTGGGAAGCTGAGCACATGGTCGGTGACACCACAGAAAGAGGACTCAAAAATGCACACACGCGTTGTCTGCCCTTCCCACAGCATTTCTTCCTTTTGCTGATTTTTGCCTTTGAGCCTTTTGTTGTAAATCACAGGAGAATATAACTCTATAATACATCAACCTAAATATTCTCAATTTTTTTTTCAACTAAGAGGTATGATTGTACTACATAGCTTTTGTGGGTTTTTTTTTCATTTTTCACCATACTTATGTGTGGTATGCATGTATGTATATGTGGTTTTGCATGTATGGGGGTGCACTGAATATGTGTATACTTGTACATGTAGAAGCCTATCCTGAGCTTTTGTCCCCGCCGGCAAGAACACACTCAGGACAACCGGAATCTTCTGCGGCAAAGCTTTTATTGCTTACTTATCAGGAGGGAAGACCCCGAACGGGGAAAATGGCGCTGCTTATATAGCCCACAGTGTGACGTTTCAGCACCTGATGTGGCGTGACAGCTCCTGATTCGTTGCTCGCCCATCACCCCATTACTACGCCTCGAGATGGGCAGTGACTAGGCGTGAGTTCACTCTTGCACTTGCGCATAAGGCTTGTTTACTAGTTAGGCGCAGTGGAAGCCAGCGCCATCTTATAATGGCGATTGCTCACGGCACACACGCGATTGCTCGCTGCACAGCTCTCCACAGAAGCCCAAGGTTGATATCAGGCAGTATCCCCAGGGCCTCTCAACCATACCCAGAGTTCACTGATATGTCTAGCCTTTCTAATCAACTCGCTCTGAGAATCTCCTGTCTCTGTCCTCTGAGGCTAGAATGACAGACAGCCTCCCACACCCAAACAGCATTGACATGGGTTTGAAGGGATCTGAACTCTGATCCTCACATCTGTACTGTTGCCAGGTGCTTTCACCGCAGAGCCATCTCTCCAGACCTTTGTGCTATTTTTAACCATGAAGTTGTCTCTTGCTTCTGTTTATAAGGAGTGCTTCCATCGTGTATAGACACTCATTGTTTTGTTTCTTCCCAAAAGAGAGGCATTCTGAGATCTTTATATTCTCGCCTGTTTCCTTATATTCAGTCTGGACACCATGTTTCAGGAGGTGCTTGTGTGACTAGAATCTGAATGCTCAAGAGGTATAATTTTGCTCCCCAGGGCTCTGGGAAAGCTTTAAAGTCCTGGCATATTAACAGAATATTTCTCTGGAATACTCACTTTTCCTGCCTAGACACTGAAAATTCTATTCCCTTTAAAAAAATTTTAACATAGGATGGGCTCATTCTCCTACCTGAGTCTGTGTATAATTCCCTCTGCCTGTGTTACCATTAACCCTGTTCACATCAGTTCTTCAAAGGATGAGGCTTTGTCTCTTTAGCAGAGAATTTACAAGTCCAAAGGAGCCCCTCATCACACTAACCCTATTTAAATAGATTCATATTTTAAAGTTGAGAGAGAGGAATAGGCTGTGAGGTCAAGGTCACAACCTCCCGCTCCTTCTCTCCTTCCCCCTCACTGCAAAATCCAGATCAGATGTTCTGATCCACCCCACTGGGTTGGATTCAACCCTTGTCAACACGGGGCCAGGCTTTCTCAGATGGTCCATGAGGCCATACCGGTAAGAGTTCTCAGAATCACTGGTCAAGAGGAGAAACCTAACAACGAAGACCTCACAGACACCAGAAAAGAATCTATTCCTTTAAATCTTGCCATTTAATCTTAGAGGAGGAAGCCTGAACAAGAAAGGAGTAAACCCCACAGGAAATGAGTATGCTTCAAAGACCATCCAACTTCTACCTAAAAGCTAATATCCTCTACATGTTGGCAAGATGCACCTCCTACAGTTTCGATATTTAACCAGAGGAATATGTACTAAAGACTTGGTCCTGAGGACTTGGGGTCTTGTGGGAAATTCCTTGATATTGTGTGGCCTTGAAGGACTTAAGGACAGTGACTCCTTCCTCTTCCTCTTCCTCTTCCTCTTCCTTGCTTTTTTGTTTCTGCTTTTTCCCTTCCTGACTCATGGGGAAGCGAGGATGCTCTTCTACCACACACTCCTTCCAGAGTGCGCTTCCTAACTACAGGCCCACAGCAATGGGATCAACCGAGCACAGTTTACAACCTCCATAAAACTGAGAAGCAAAATCATTCTTTTCTCTTTGTAAGTCATTTGTCTCAGATATTCTGCTATAGTGACAGGAATTTCCCCAGAGCTTTTCTCTTTGAGAATCTTTGATGTCAATAAGCATGATCTAGAAGTCAAAGGGATCCTACCTCAGATTGCTTCTAAAACACAACATGGACTGGGCATGTAGCTCTGTGCAGTGTTTGCCCAGCATGGATGAGGCCATACATCTACTCTCCCACCTTTCCACTCACAAGTACTAAGAAAAATAAACCAAGTCCAACACATTCTGAAAATACTTTTCCTGGGCTCAGGAAGCCACACATGAACTTTCCTGGACTCTCTGTCTCAGTCTTCTTTTGTCTTCACCCTCCCACGCAGTGCCCAGTGCCCAAGGATAAGTTAGAACCTGACCACTGTGCCCATTTCCTCACAACCTAGGCAGAGGAAATATGACCAGCCCATTGGGCCCTAGATATTTTCCTGTGTCTCAATCCCTAGGTATCAGGCATTACGGAAGCTCAATGCTACCATCAACTAAATGCTGTGCACGTTCCTAAGAGGTTGTAAGGACTAGGGAAATGTATTCACCAGGTTGTACGCAATAGTGAATGGACTCACCCAGTTGTGAGGAATAGTGAATTCCTAGAATGTGTTCACCAGGTTGCAAGGACTAGTGAATGTATTCACCAGATTGTGAGGAATAGTGAATAGGAATACTCACCAGGTCACCATGTTTTCCTCCAGGTGATGTACAAAATGTGTTGCTAGTCATTAGGTTCATTGTAATTCATCTAAAATAGTATCCAGATGAAGCTCACTATTTTATCTAGATGATTGCATAGTTTAAGACATATCTGAAGCCAAGTCTAGGAGATTCTGTGTATATTCATTCTTAGACTGGTTGGAAGGCCACACACGCCTACGTCTCCACTTCATTTTTTTTTCATTTCTCCAAGAAAACCTCTCCTTGGTTTCATTCCAAACTTCTAAGCTTTTTTGACATAGTGTCAACTTTAGCTCAACCCTCACCACATGGAAGAGAGTGTCCAGAAATGGCTTGCAGATGAAAATCATTAAGTACTAGAACGTTCCAGCGACCCACTGACAACCTTCTCCAGAGGGATGTTTAACCACACATCCCCTAGACTTACTGGAGTGAGGGAAGTATCTCTCTTGTGTTTCTCATTTCTCCATTCCTAATCGAGACAGAAATATCCAAGAATTTTGTGGAGAAAAAAAAAATTCAGAGTTCCAAAAATGTAATAGTCAAATATATTGCTGTCTTTGTGGGTCTTTTTATGTTTGAAAGTATATGAGTTTAGACAATGGCTAATAAGTGTTTCAGATGTCAGGGTGAAGTCAGAATATGTTTGACTTTGAAGCATTTATAGTCTAGTAAGAAATATAGTTTAAGTTTTATCCTCAAATATGTATATCAATATATACTGGGAAGTTTCCAAGGTTGGAACTTGAGAGTGTTGGTAACTGGGATCTATGAGACAGAGAAAATCAGCAGAGAAGAAAAAAGAACATTTATTGAGCAACTACATCTCATGAGGATTTTCTCCTAATCTCATACCAAGTCTTCACAGTCAAGAGAAACTGAGATCTGAGTCAAGACTCACGGAGCCCACAACCCCAGCTGTGACACACAAATGACACACACTGTTACACTTACGTTATTGAGATATTATCCTTTGTATCACGGGGACTTCCCACGGTGAATGGTCATATACAAATAGTGGGGAATGTCAGAATTATACTGTCAGCATACCCTAGAGGCAAGGGTGTCCATACTCTGTCAGAATAACTGCAAAAGTCTTAACACTGACTGAGATAGCCCCAAAGTAAGTAACCCCAAAGTAAGTAACATTATAATCAGCCAACTGGAGCTGATTTTCATTCCTGCTAAGATGTTTTCAACAACCTGCCCACTTTACTACCCTTTAGAAAAACCTAACTAATTAATTGACAAAAGCTATGGAAACTCTCTAACAAACCAAATCTTCTGTGCAGCCCCAATATAATAAGCAATATAAGTGAAACTGCTCTGGGGGAGGCAAAGTAAAGATGCATTGCTTCTGCCTGGCTCTGCCCGAACACCCAACAGTCCCCAGGCCTCTGCCTTTGAACCTCAGGAGGTTTGAATACTATGCCACCTAGTACTGCTGTAGAAATAATTACTCTAGGAACTACAAGTTGACTGTCAGGAAATAGCACAGTCAGGACTTAAACGCCCTAGAATAACCAACACCTCCATTGCCTGGCCTCAACAGAAGAGACGAAACCACAACAAAGAATGTAACGAAGATTCTGATGCCCTTAATCTCCTGATACCAGAAAGCCTGAAGGCAGGCTCCCATGCCTAAAGTCTAGTTCCAAAGCAATTCTCTACAAGTATGGATAACCGGGGGAGTCAAACCATTTATATTCAAGCATCAGCATGAATATAAAAATGAACTTGATGTTATCCTAATTAAAGTATCAATTTAGACTATATCATTTCAAGTGCAATGAAGCAGAGCTGAAATTGGAAAGTTAATTATGATCCATCTTTATTATTCTGATTTGGAGTTTACAGCTGCTTAGAAATTAAAATAGAAAAAAAAAAGAGAGAGAGAGAGAGTGAAACAGAGGACTACAGCTTGGTTCTAAAATGTCCTCCAGATTGGTGTGTTAACAGCTGGGTCCCAGCAGAATGGATCCTTTAAGATGTGGTGCCTAATGAAAAGTCCTCAGGTCACATGGGTATCCCTGGAAAGGTTAAAAGAAGCCTGCCTACTTTCTCTTTTTCATCCCAGCTTCGCCATGCTGTCTTTCCTCTCAGGGAGTAACGTTAGGCCTCAAAGCAATGGAGCCCATGGAAGATGGGTTGGAATTTCCAAGATCATAAGCCGAAATAGCGTTTTTCTTCCCCACAAGTTTCTTGCAGCCATCTTTTACGGTGATAAAAGGCTGACTGTAACAAAAGCATAACCAGAAAGCTGGGAAGTCGGAAGGCTTCATATTTAGAAAATGTAAAAGGAACACAGTTTCTCAGAGCAGGAAATGGGGGGTCTCCTTTGGCCCATGTCTCTGGCAGTGTTAGGTATCTCATGATAGGCAAGTAGAGATTTAATAGGGGTGGAAATAGAACAGGCTGTCCTGCGACCTCCAGATGATTGGCATATATTTTCTCCTAGTTGAATTTCCAACCTATCTTTTGGATTTCAAATAACCCCACCTAGAATTTGGTCACTGAGTTCTCAACAGAAATAAAAGTAGAGTCATGAAGACTGGCAGGCCAACTAGATTTAAAAAAAAAAAAGCTATAAAGTAACTAGATGAACCAACTACAAACTACTTATTAGTGAACTCAACATTAATAAAAATCAGAGAGATCAAGGGAAAAACCTAATGATGCAACTTTCAGCCAAATAGACTATGAAAAACTCAAGATGATATTAGTCCAAGGCGGGGATGTAGAGTTTTCATCTGGGGCATTAAGAAGGATGAAGTTGCTTTCACTTGAGATCTAGAAAGATATGAGGGCAGGTTTGTGAAAGAAACTACAGAATTCTGGTTTGAGCATCATAACTTTGAGGTGTGTCTACAGGAGAGCCAAAGTGGCAAAGCCAGGCAGGTGACTGGTTATGCAAGACTAAGGACTAAGTTAGAATTTAAGCAAGAGATATAAATTTAACTATTACTAATCTGGAGATGGTGTTTAAAATCCATGAGCTTAGATTAGCACACCAAGCCAATAAATGTGGATGAAATAGAGAATAAGATCTAAGACTGAGTCTAGAGAGATGACTCAGCAGCTAAGAGCTCCTATTGTTCTTCTGAAGGACCCAAATTCAATTCCCAAGACCCACATCGAGCAGCTAACAACCACCTATAACTCTAGTTCCAGGGACCTGATAACCTCTTCTAGTCTCTGAGGCCTTGCACAACACATACAGACACACACACACACACACACACGTGCACATTAAAATAAATAAAATAAATCCCTTTTTTAAAAAGACCAAAAGCACTGCTGGTGAACACTTCTAATCCCAATGCTCTGGAGGCAGAGACAGGCAGATCTCTGTGAGTTCAAGGCTAGCCTGATCTACAGAAAGAGTTCCATCAAAAAAATCTCACACATCTCAAAAATATTAACCCAGAATTGCTCCTGTATAAAGGAAATTCAGGGACAAAATGTGGAGCAGAAACTGAAAGAAAGGCCATCCAGAGACTGCCCCACCTAGGGATCCATCCCATATGCAGACAACAAACCCCAACACTATTGCTGATACCAACAAGCACTTGCTGACAGGAGTCTGATACAGCTGTCTCCTGAGAAGCTGTGCCAGAGCCTGATCAATACAGATGTGGATGCCTTGACTGGTACTGAATCTTGGCCAAAATATCTTTCACTAAAAGAAATCTGTTTGTTATAGAAGTTTTTAGCCAGGCAGACCTTCACAGTTAAGTATTATACAAAAGAAGTGGTCTTCTTTAAAAATTCTCAAGGTAAATTCCCCACCCTTGAAATTCTGAATTATTTGCTTTTTATTGTTTTAATTTGATTATTTTTTCTGAATTATTGCTTGTTTTTGTTTTAATTTGATTGTTTTGATTGGTGACAGAAAATAGTTTCTATAACCCTTTAATTTTATAGAAAGAAATAAATATTTTATTATAATTTTTGTATATTCCCCAGGGGAGCGAAGTGGTACAGTTGACAGATAAAGCAACACCATGGACATATGAAAACACGTGATTGAAAAGTGGATCCAGGGAAATCGTAGGGCAGCTGTCTTAGTTAGGGTTCCATTACTGTGACCATGACCACAGCAACTCATAAAAGAAAACATTTAATTGGGGATGGTTTATAGATTCTGACCTTTACTTCATTACATTCATGGCAGGAAACATGGCACCATCTAGGCAGAAACAGTGCTGGAGAAGGAGCTGAGAGTTCTACATCTTGATCTGCAGGCAGCAGAAGGAGACTATGTGACACACTGGGCATAGCTTGAGCATAGGAGATGTCAAAGCCTGCCTCCACAGTGACACACTTCCTCCAACAAGGCCACACCTTCTAATAGTGCCACTCCTTGAAGGAGGGAACTCACATGAGCTGCCGTGATGATGGAAGAAACTGAGATGAAGACAATTCAGAGTCTGTCTGGCGTGAATAGAATAATCTCTATGTTCACCTATGAGCAGTTCCAGAAGCTAAGAAAGTACTTCCAGATAGACTGGTTCCCTAAGGAGGCAATTCTGCAGGCCTTGGCTGAGGAACTCAAACTGCCCAAAGAAGTCATCAGCTACTGGTTCTTCAAGCAGCGTCAAAGAGAGATGAGGCACAGGCAGTTTTTGAAGGGCTACAAGGGTTGGATAACACGCTGTCGTCACTACTGTACAACAAGAAGGACCACCAGGCAGAAGAACTCCGAGGAGTGCTCTCAGAATGACCCTGGACTCCCCGAAGCGTTGGAAGCCTTGAAGAGTCTCAAGCTCTCTTCTGGGTACCAAAGCAGAGATGCAATGTCACAGGATTTCTGACTTTTCAACTTCCTTGTTGGGGCAGGGGTCTGTTGGGATTTATGTCTATGGAAGAAGGTACATTAATAATAATGCTTGCATTCATAGAATCGATTAAAAAAATGAACCAAGCATTCAAGCACGTGAGTCTGTGGGGGCCATACCTATTCAAACCACCACACCAGCATAAAGTATAAACAAATGAAAGACTATAGAATATACACAGAAGCAAAAAAATTAAAATTAAAATTTTAAAAAAATTTTTTAAAAAGGACACTTAATACATTCTCCAGAAGTGGACAATAGACACCAGCAGGAAGACAGCTTTTTCTCTATAGCCAATGACTGACAGCATTTCAGTGCTAAAGATTATCCATCATTATCAAAGCTGCTGTGACAGAGCGGACCTTCGCCTGGGAGTCCAAAATGGAGTCCCTATTACTCTGTGATGAGCCTTGATTTTCATTTTATCTTTCTATTATACATCTATCCTCTTTCACTTAGAACAAAGAGATCTTCCACCTTCCATTTGCCTCACTAGCACCTAGGCCTGGCTTTGCATGTGTCTACTACAGCTGGGAGAAAGTGGTTTTCAAACCAGGACCGATGGCATTGTGTCCGGAGTCCACGGGAAACCCAGACAAGTCCAAGAATTGCAAAGTCCACTGCAACTCCCAAAAGAGTCTTTTATTGTTCCACATTGGAACTCGGATTGCCTGCCTCGAACTCACTGAGTGAATGCTGGCAAGCAACCCTGAGTTCAGAAAACACTGGGTTTATATACGGTATAGTTATGAATGTTCACAGAAAAGGGGAGTAAAGGGCTGTAATCATTTGGTGGAAAGGTACAGAAGTGGGAGGGGGTTAATGGGTGTCTGTTCAGGGACTAACTTCATAGCCAGTCATAACTGTCTCTGACCTGACCTCTGATTTCCCTTGAGCTTGTGATTTTTCTAAGGTCTCAAGGACAAGCACCCTGAAGAGTTCGGCTGTTTATCAAGAGTGTTGGAGACAAAAAGGCGGGGAGGATGTCTCAAGCTGTCCCCTCAAAATGTCTTCATTTAGGGGGAGTTTGATGGGTAGTGCCATTCTAACAATAGGGGAGGGGCCAAGGAGGAGTAGGCTTGCTGCAGGGGTGGGATGGTGGTGGTGGTGGCAGGGAACACAGAGGCAAACTGTACACACACTCAAGTCTCTCTAGTATCATTAATTTGGGGGTTACAACAATGGCAAGTTGGTGGCATGAAGGGAATCTGCACTTTGGGATGGGACCACTTTTTGTGCAGATGTTTCTATAACCCCAGACTCTCTACAGGACACTGCATGAGGGTAAGGTGGGAAAGCAGATCTCTTCTAAAGGAAACAGTTTTGTCTGTCAATCCCAGTTAAGATCGTTTCTGAGGCCTGCACTGCAGTTCTGTTTACTCTTCCCATGTATAAAATAGCTTTAATTTGAAATTACAAGTAAGAACACAAACCACAGGAATGTAGCACAGGCATTGTCACGCTTAGGAGGTAAGTAGAAAGACAGCCAGGAAGAATCCCGAGTCACCAAGCTCCAGTGAAATCAAAACGAAGTTGGGTGCGAGAGAGCGCTAGAAAAAACGTTAAGATTTCCTGCAAGTGGCTCCTCCTCACACCACACCACCAAATACTTAAGCTGTGATGCAAGCTGATAACATTTGGCACTCGCAGGGGTTTCTCAGTTTTGCAGTTTCCATGCAAACTCTGATTAATCCTGACAGTGCTCCTCAGAGAGCTGCTGGCCTGGAGCCAGACGAAGTGTGCGCGCCCTCACGTTGATTGCATAAGTTCACACAACAACCAATCCTTCTCTCCACAATTTCCCATCATCCATGGCTTAAATTCTCATGACAGATTTTAGGCAAACTCGCCTCTTCAAACTGTCCCTCTGTTCAAACTGTCTCCAGCCCCAACCCCAGGATCATGTCTCCCCTCGGAGTTCACTGGCTTCGGTTTTATATTCAAACATATTCCAGGATTCCCATCTGAGCCCGAAGAAAGTTTAATGGTCCCTGACTCCAACATTCTCCTGTGTGGGCATAAACCTCCATTTGTGTTCATAGAGTGATAGTACAACTACCCATCCTTCATCGCCTTTCCCTCCCTCAAAATAAGAAAATTGAGGCAAAACCAAACACTCAAAAAAAAAAAAAAAAAAAACTATTTGTTCACTAAAAGAAAAAATAGGAAACTCAGGAGACCTAAAACACAGCTCTGTCTCACTGTCACTGTGACTGGGATGAAGCACCCTGACAAATAGGGAAGATTTGTGTCTTACAACTTCAGGTTACTGTTTATCATTGAAGTTAGGGAGGCAGGAGCTTGAGATAGCCAGTCATGTCATATATACGGCAAAGACCAGGGAAAACTAGACACAGTCACACTGCCAGCTTGCTCTATTCAGCTAGCTTTCTTTACTTGTACAGTCCAGCCTATAAATGATGCCACCTCCACTTAGGGTGTTCCTTCCCAAACTTTGCTAACCAAAGCAATCAAGATAACCCCCCAGAGACATGCCCACGGGCCAATCTGATCAAGGCAATTTCTCCTTCAGGCTCCCTTCCCACGTGCTTCTAGGTTGTGACATGTTGATGTTTTTTTTGGTTTTTTTTTTTTTTTTTGGTTTTTTTTTTTATTACGTATTTTCCTCAATTACATTTCCAATGCTATCCCAAAAGTCCCCCATACCCTCCCCCCCCCCCACTTCCCTACCCACTCATTCCCATATTTTGGCCCTGGCATTCCCCTGTACTGGGGCATATAAAGTTTGTGTGTCCAATGGGCCTCTCTTTCCAGTGATGGCCGACTAGGCCATCTTTTGATACATATGCAGCTAGAGTCAAGAGCTCTGGGGTACTGGTTAGTTCATAATGTTGTTGCACCTACAGGGTTGCAGATCTCTTTAGCTCCTTAGATACTTTCTCTAGCTCCTCCATTGGGGGCCCTGTGATCCATCCAATAGCTGACTGTGAGCATCCACTTGTCCCACCATTCCTCAAGGAAAGTTTAAAACTCAAGTGAGGTGTCCTTATTTGTAAAACACTAGACCATCTATGTTTAAATATATAAGTCAGATCTTCTATCACCACTTACTAACAAAGAGAAAGATAAATGCGTAGTTGTATTAAATCACTGGTGAGGGAGGGAAGGTGCCTAGTGAGTAAGAGCTATCGGTGTACAAGCATGAGAACATGAGTTCAAATCCCCAGCACTCAGGTAAAGAGTTGGTCACAGCCATACATACCTACAACCCCAGCAGTATCAGGGGCAGAAATAAGAAAATCAGTGAATCTCGCAGACTCCCAGCCAAGTTAAGTGGAAGAGCCTGTCTCAAAAGGAATAGAGTGAGAGGTATCAGAAGAAGACACCTGACACACTGTCCTCTAGCCTCTACAAGGAGGCCATGTAAGTATTCCCACACACATATAACACACACACACAAACAAACACACACACACGTACATATAACATACATACACACACAGGTACATATAACACACATACACACACACACATGTACATATAACACACACAAACACATACATGTACATATAACACACATACACACACATGTACATATAACACACATACACACACGTACATATAACACACATACACACACACGTACATATAACACACATACACACACATGTACATATAACACACACAAACACACACATGTACATATAACACACATACACACACACGTACATATAACACACATACACACACACATGTACATATAACACACAAACACACACATGTACATATAACACACACACACACACACACACACAAAAGCTTCTGTTCCCCTAACCCGAGTGTGTTCTGGCTCTGCTAGGAATTAACCTAATCTGTTTCTCAGTGCGCCTGGGTCTATGGGGCCTCCCTCTCATTCGGCCTCATTTCTGATGAATTAATTAGATAGCTGAAATCAGCTAAATGAAATGCCCTCCCCCACAAACCTATCTTAAAATACCTATGAAACATCTAAGGTAGTATTTTCATATGCCCAACGATGTGGAGGGGAAACCCCCAGAAGAAAGATGAAAGCCCCAGTAGAATTATGGCAAAGCCAATCAAATGGAGACAATTACCTCCCCAAACCACATGGGTGACTTAAAGTCAAATGAATGTGAATCTAATAAAACAAAAATCACAGAGCCAATATTTTTAAAATTTAAGATGATAATATAAGGAATAGAGCAAGAAAGAAAAAATAATTAAATAGGCCATTTTAATTAAACACTCCAGAAACCCTGATTTTACAACCTCATCCCTCTATAAATATGGCTTCTCATTAATAATTTAACCTGAACAGTTCAAACTACCAGCTTTAGGGAGCACAACCTAACAGTCCACTTATAATGGCTATAAATTCCTCAGGTTAGACAAAATTAAATGATCACCAACCACTCAATATGGAAGTTAATGACTCTCTCAAGTCCCATCACATCTTTAAAACATTACTGTCTTGACGTTATCTCATTTTACTGTGTCTTTGGAATCTCTGAAAGCCTCACGGGGCTCTGTGGGGACAGGGCTCACCAAAGGTACCATGTGTTGAGAAGTCTGTGTTCATTCGCCATGATTCTTGGCTTGGATGATTCACCACCAGTCACATCTTCTCAGGCTCTCAGTTACCAAAAGGGTAGGTCACCATGACAAGTTAAGACTGGGGAAAACCAATGAAGACCTCTGAGAAACAAGGCCGACCACATAACTGCCTCCAAATGACCAGTCAGTAGAGGTGCCTGTAGCTGGTGCTCATCACTGTGCCCATGCAAAGCTTTTGCAGAAGAACAAAACCCAGAGGAGGCTAGGAAGCAGGAGCCAGGAGAAGTACCAAAGATATTTTGTGCAGGTAGGAGTTAGTAGAGTTGGGCGAGGTGGCAATAATACTGAGCTCTGGGCAATAATCTTAATATGACCTTTGAAGCTGAATAAGAAATAAACCCAGCCCTGCCCTTCAGAGTGAGGAAGTGCCCCAGCTTGGGTGAATGCTACAATGTCATGGGCTACAGTACCCATGGTCACCTTGGGCTACCCGAAACCTGCAGCAGAAAGATAATTTCCATTCCATATGCTGAGGGATAAGAGCCGAACAATGTTCATCCTTTGTAGGGGTGGTTCTGATATTAATGTCCTGTTCCACAATTGGTTCTTGTCTGTCAGTAAAGAAAGTCATGGGCCAACTGCTGGTCAGAAGGTACAGACAGGACTTCCAGGACCCTGGAGGAAAAGAGAGACACAAGGGAGGAGAAGAGAGTTCACCATGCATCAGATGAAGAAAAGTTGATGAGACATGTGAGATCCCAAAATGGAGTGGCCACATAGGCCACTCCTACAGACAAGTGGTCAGGGATGTTTAACAGGGACTCGATTTATCTGAGCAACTAGTTAGGACAGGTGGGAAGAGTGGGGCTAAGAATATTAATAAGGGCACATTTTCCAGGTGGGAGATAGTGGTACCCAGCAATTGTGCCAAGAAGGCAAGTTGAAAATGAGCAATTGTGTATGTGTGTGTGTGTGTGTGTGTGTGTGTGTGTGTTACCCATGGATTCAAGGGAAGCTGGGTGGGGGCTGGTAGCATGGCCTGTTCACATAGCTTACATGGGATAGCAAAAAGTTACATGCAACAATCCCTCAGAATCTGCCTAGCTTAAATCCTAAGCCAAGAAGAAAGGCCATGTGAAAGATAAGAGCCTGCACCTGCAGTGGAGTAGAGTTTGTGGACATACCCTTTCCGTCTGCCCACCAAGCCTCTGAGATGAACAAGGAAGCTTACCATTTGTCTTATGTCCAAGATCAAGACCATAACTGCAGAGGGTTCTTTAAATCCCACTCTACACACCTCCTTTAGAAATATACCATTTAGCCAGGCTGATGCACACCTTTAATCCCAGCACTCAGGAGGCAGAGAGAGGACGATCTCTTGAGTTTGAGGCCAGCCTGGTCTGCAGGGCGAGTTTCAGGACAGCCAAGGCTACACAGAGAAATCCTGTCTCAAATTTTCAAACGAAACGAAACGAAAAGAAAAGAAAAGAAAAGAAAAGAAAAGAAAAAGAGGGGAGGGGAGGGGGGAGGGGAGGGGAGGGGAGGGGAGGGGAGAAGAGAAGAGAAGAGAAGAGAAGAGAAGAGAAGATAAGAGAAGAGAAGAGAAGAGAAGAGAAGAGAAGAGAAAAAAGTTAGAGAAAGAAATATGCCATTAAGTCAGTAACTGAAGTCTTTATCATCGTTAAGGAACCTGTTTATCCTTTATATTTGACATATTGTTAGTCCATTGGAAGGCATGAGCTTGCACACTTTAATCTATCTTAAAGTGGGATTCATATAGGCAACAGTAATGCTCCATGATCACTGTTGGCCAGATAGTTCATGGCGGACTGGCTGAACACACATGAACTTGACTCAAATGGCTTGTCTAGACAGCTACAGTCAATAGGACTTTCCATCCACACTGCATTTAAGAAGACAGATTTCCTGGTTGTTATTTTCTGTTAAAACAGAGAAAATAAGTACATCAAAATATTCGAGAAAGGTGAGGAGACACAAGAAACTGGGTGGGAAAGTTTAGTTTGGGGGAGGTGGGGGGAGTGTGAGCTTCCTTAGGGCATAGCAGGGAAGAGTGAATATGAATAAGAGACCTGAACAGTGTTTTGGAAAACCCAGCCTCTCTGTGCAAACACATTACTCATTTGTTTTGGTTATGTCTCCTTTTCTGTGGGATGTACCTGGTGATGCAAATATATGTAATATCAATCTAGATACTGACATAATTTTAAAATATCTAATATCTAAATACATCTCCGAGAATTCTTTCATTAAAGTTGCAAATAAAAATCTCAATCCGATTTGAAAGTTGTACATTATATACATGTATCAAATGCCCATGATGCACCCACCAAAAAATATAAATTCCTGTTAGTTAAAAGTTTCAAATAAGAAATTAAATTATACATAACATAAAAAGCAGGCTATGTCACCTGATTTGAGGAAAATTGTTCTTCATTGCTAGTATATAAAATATAGTAGCTAAAAGTAAGGGAAAAATTAAGCTTAATGAAACACAGAAGCATCCCTCTGTTTGCAAGGTCTATAATTGTGTTTGAATCCCTCCGCTATTTCTTTCATACACCTCACACCCCAGTCTCCACTTCCCAGTAAGACTAATGACCTTCCCCAAGTGACTCAGACACAAGGCAAAGAATGCTAGTGCTGGAGAAGTCTCTGTTTCTCTCTTTATTCCCGGGAACGTGACAAGATGACAAACCCAGGCCTTTGTAATGACGTGAGCTCATATGCACCAGTCACCACCGATGAACCCTGGTGGAACTGATGCATGCCACCTCCAATCACTGACAAAATAATCAACTCAGCCTCAGAACTCTCTTCCTAATGGCCTAACAGGGACTCCTGGGACAATTTTGGGGAGTCACTGATGATCCTAGAAGGTCCCCATACATAGCTGCCATGCTTGTCTGATTGGAGCAAAACACTGATACTTACAGCTGCCTGCTCTGCTCTGCTATGAATACAGTCTCTAACCGTATCAAGCCATTGCGATGTGGCATATTTTGTTATGTTGGCATCATTGATTCAGTAGTGATCTTGCCTCTTTACCTGTTGTTTCTTCTCCCAGTCACTCATATTCCAGTCCTTCATTTCATCCTGTAGCTCTACGCACAAATGGGGCATGCTCAGAGGAGGTTCCCTGACCTTCATAATGCTCCAATTCCTCTCCTTACTTAATTATCTGCTTAACAATGGATTACCACCAGTCTTGAGTTGAAGGCAAAATGTTCCCCACAGGCTCATGGTTTTACATTAGAGACTCGTTTGTTTGTTTGTTTGTTTATTCACAATGAGATTCCCCATGAGAAATATTAAACCATTGTTTTGTCTATTAGCATGCACCACTGCCCCTCTGCCCACCCCCAGTACAACGCAGAGTCTCCAAAAGTGTATCTTGACTGCATCCATGAATCAACCCATGATAGAGATGATGCAGATTAAGTTGCTATGCCATGCATGGTAGGCAAGACCAAGTTACAAATTCACTGAGTGGCATCCCAGAGCCCTAAGTATGGGCACAAATTAGGTTGGCCCAGCTTTTCTGAGATATGCTTTTTCTAGTGTACCCGTCTGTTCTTGCACACATTTGATGGAGTTCCCATTAGAGGAGCAAGTTCAAGAATTACAAAGACCATAAACTACCCAAAGATCACTGAGAAAACTTCAAACCCCAACAGAGGAAAATAGTTAACCGTGAGCTATCACATCTTCACATTCATTCTAAAATAAACTCCAAGTATGCTCTGCTGCTAGAAAGAAATGACCCCAAACACTGACCACACTTGAAGTGCCCTTCGCTCACACTCTAGCAACAGTTTCAGCTGAATAAAGAACCTGTCAAGACTGGTGGGCTTGGGCTTAGGGAAGATCCTGATGTTGATAAGCATCCATTTTTGTGACTTTCTTCAGTCCCAGCTATGGGAGCCAGAAATTAGAACTGGGTGCCTCCCATCTACCTGGCTTCCAGAACACTGCTGCATATGCTAGGCCAACAGTCTCAAAATTTTACTCCCAGAAGACTAATTGTGTAGGTTAGGTAACTGTAAATAGCTTGATACACAGAGAAATTATAGAAACCCTCCACCAGCTGCATACATCTCATAGATTCACATTGTTCAAGTATATATTTTAAAATTGAGAGGCAGTCTGGTTGTTTGTGTTGGAATCTCCCAAACTGAACACTGAATCGGATATTATCCTTTTCTCTTAATGCTCATTAGTGTTCCACTGACTGACAATTCCTTTAATAACAGGGCTCCAGATCCTTAATGTCCCATCCCCTACCCCCGAGCTCCCAAACATCCCCAGAGTGCACAACATGAACAACAAAATCAACCAACACTCTGAAATCATTAACTCCCCTGGTCCAACACAGCATTTGTGTCTGTTGCACTGTTGCAGTTCCAACCGGCTTCTGGTGCCATGACTGCCCTTGAAACTCTGCCCTCGTCCAGCCTCTCCCTGGTATCTGTGTAGCTCCTTCAGCCTAGTCTAGTAGCACTTGACTTTTAAGAGTCATGTAATGGCTTTGACCTGAATAGACTGAGCTAGCTGAAGCCTGTAATTCTCTCCCTGTGTTCTAACCTTTCCCTCTAGGTTCTAAATGTCCCCTGCCATTTAAATAATTGCCTCGTGAACTACGATTAATTTAATGACAGAAGTCAGGAGAGCTGACAGGCCAGGGCAGCAATCACCTGTGGCTCTCTAGTCAATCCCAGTTACCTCCACTAATGAAATGAGAGGAGAGATCTAGATAATACAAAGCCACCCCAGGCAGAATTTCTAGAACCTTTGTGAGTGGAGCTCCCAACCTGAGATCTGAGGTCCACTGTGGGCTCAACTGGCCTGCAGAAGCTCACTCACTCAACCATCTCAGCCATCTTGTCTGAGGGGAGATGGCAAACACTGTAGATCAAATCAGATCAGGGCGTGCCAACTGAGCCATCTATGCAGGAAAATGCTGGGCATCTCTAGACATAAACAGGGTCTCTACAGAATTACAAAAGAAAAGCAAGTGGTGGCTGCTCTCCTGAGCAAGCTTTGCCTTTGGGAGAAAGGTTTAAATATTTACAGCATCCTCTCTGGAAGATGCCAAATTGGACAAGAGATATAGCCTCCAAAGTTTAGATCCTAGAATCAGCAAGGAAAGGTGGAGAGAGAGAGGGAGGAGAGGGAGGAGAGGGGAGGGAAGAAGAGGGGAGGGATGGGAGTGCAGTGGAGGGAGGGAGGGAGGGAGGCAGGGAGAGAGAGAGAGAGAGAGAGAGAGAGAGAGAGAGAGAGAGAGAGAGAGAGAGAATAAGAGAATATCTTGTGAGGAGTTGGGGAGTAGTACGAAAGCTCCAAGGAGCAGATCTTATGCTGTTTCTGGGCCTGTTTCTCATCTTTTTTGAGTCATTGTCCAGCCTCCACTCCTTTAAGGGTTGTGACTTGGCTGCCTTCGGGATGGCTGAGTCACATTTCATGATGGATTAGGAAACGGTGCCATTTTCCATATCCTTCAGGGGACAGAGGTTAGGAGCTAGTCAAACTTGAATGACGTCAGTCCACAGTGCATAGTGACTTCCAGAGAGTCTCCATATGTCTTAGTCAATTTAGTGTTGTTATAAAGGAATGTAAGGAACCTATAAGCTTATAAAGGGAAAAAAAAAATGTTCCCACAATGCTAGGACCTGGGAATTTCGATGTCACAGTGCTAACATTAAGCAAGGGCTTCTTACAACTTCCTTATAACCCAGGGAAGTGAGCACATGCAGAACAGAGCGCTTGCTTTCTCAGCAAAACTATTCTCACAATGACCATCCCACTCTCAGTAGAATTAGCCCACTCTCAGGATGATGCTTTTAATCCATTCAGGACAGCAGAACCCCCAAGACCCAATCACTCTTAAAGGCTCCAGCTCTCCAAACCCTCAGTGATGCTCAGATTCAACAAGAACTTCAGAGGGGACGCTCCAACCCTATGCTACAATCTAGCACCCGAGAAGGTGATTGGGAGAGGGTGAAACACAAAGAAGAAACCGAAGCCAGAGTGAATGAAAACCCTGAAGGTAATGAGACAGCAGGGGCTTTGGCCTGCATAACCAGGACAGATTGAAGAGAGCCCACAGGTCCACTGGAACAATTAACAAACGAGAAGACCCATGAAACAGAACCATGATAAAACATGAAGCTCTCTGAGCTGAGCCACGCCCTCTGAAACATAGGAAACAAAGAGGTCCAGAGTTCTTCAATCCAGTCTCTTTAAACTGTGTCTTATCATGTAAACTACTGGCCCCAGATGCAAAGAAATAAATATCCTATATTTTCACTGACTAACAACAGTCACTCTGTCTTTAAAAAAGATGGCTATGAATAGTTTTTTTCTAAATCGTATGTAAAGTTCAGTAAGAGAGCCCACCAGTCGGTCCCTTCCCGTAGCTTGCACTGGGGACTCTGGCACTAAGTAGGACAGTTTTCTTTTCCCACGTGGGCAGTGCAGGGGATCAAGCCCGGGGCTTCCTGCACACTAGGTGCATTCTAACTCCCAGTGAGCCACTCCCCCAGCCCTTAAAAAGGATTCCCGAAGTCTCAGTCTTCCTAGCATTCTGACCCTTTAGTACAGGTCCTCGTGTTGTAGTGACCCCTAACCACTACTTCATAGCTATAATTTTGCTACTGTTAGGGATCGTAATGTAAATACCTGGTATGCAGGATATCTGATACGCAACCCCTGTGAAATGGGTCACTACCCACATACTGAGAGTGGCTGCTCTAGCTCAATCTCCTACCTTGCATGCTGCCCAGCCACCGAAGCTAAGCAGATGAGCACTGGAGTGACTTAAGCTTCTCAAGGTCTTTTCCTGTCCTTGACTCCGCAGCAGCTCTCACTTCTGACTCCTCATCCACTCAAGAACAACCCACGCCCTAGGGGGTCTCAAACTGCCACCTCCTTTGGTTTGAAATTGATTAGAGAGAGAGAGAGAGAGAGAGAGCGCGCGCGCACATGTCGTTGTTAGGATATCGCAGAGGCTTACTTAAGCCCTGATGAAGTCTGTGATAAGATGTGGCCACTTGACTCAAGGTGGACAAAACCTTAACAGTAATATTCCAGAGAAACAGCAATTCACGTTTTCTCTGGGTCAGCAGGATGGGAGCCATTTGGTCTTCCCGAGGGCCAGCACACGGGGCGATATCCATCTGTTATCAAGACACAATTTCTGAGCAGAATTAGTCTGCAAACCAGCTCGGCCCTTACTAGATGCCTCTGAGTACAAACCTGAGGGTGATTCATCTTTTCAAACCAGAGGGTGACTGAGGAAAACGGTACATTGCTTTAATTTCACTTTCGTGCTGGGGGAGGGGCGCGCCTCTCTGCTGCTCCTGAATGGGCACCCATTCAGCACCGAATGAGCCAAGCCAGCCTAGCCGGAGGGAAGCTGAACAGGCAGCTTCCTCTATGAACAGCTGTTTCACTGGCTGATTACAGTCAGCAAATCTTCTTGCTGTGTCAGGGCCTGCCTGGGACGGCAACCTGAGATGCAAAGACATTCCCAAGGCAGGTGGAACTTCTAAAACCAACAGGAAGCCAAAAGAAACTTAGAAATTCAAGTCCCCAGGTGGCACAAACTCATCGCATAGCACAAACTGGTCTCCTCCCTGTGTCAGAGAGTCAGACACCTGGAAAAACACTAATTATCCTTCGCTGTCAGCGTCATCATCAAAGTCACAGCACTACCCAAGGGTATTAATCAGACTCCCACCTGCATTCAGAGCGGCAGCACCCGGTGTAGAACAAAGGGGTGTGTGTGTGTGTGTGCGCGCACCATGTGTACATATGGAGGCCAGGGGCCGATTCCAAGTGTCACTGGGCCCATATCTACCTTGTTTTTTGAGACAGGATCTCTCATTGATGTACACCCTGGGTGGCCCCTGGATCTGCCTGCCTCTGCCTCCTCAGCTCCGAAATTACAAGCAAATGCCATCTCACCTGGCTTTCTTTAATTGGTTGGGTTCTGGGGCTTGGATTAGGTCTTCATGTTTGCAGAGCAAGCACTTCAACCACTGAACCCTCTCCCAAGCCCTCCCTGGGATTGGTTACTCTGTGGGAGTTAGTGGTGCCTACGTGAGCAATCAAGCACCTGACCACGTGACTCACTGCACTGGAGATAGTGTCCACGTAGTCACTGTCATTTGCTTCTCATACTAATATGCACATGATACCTAAGCCAAAGAGGATCCCAAAGATGAAAAATGTCACTGGTTACGAATACATAAGCTTTATTCTTATTTGTGAAACAGTAATCAAAGATGGAGCGAATCAAGACAGCATTGACCATAGCCTCAGAAATATTCTGCAGTCTGTGTGCAGCAGCAGGGTCTGTGCTCAGACACCGTGAAATGTTTGACTTTCCCAGGCACACTAAACCAAGTCACAGGGGTTATAAGCACATGTCCCTGATGGCAAAGGGACAGGGGACAGTCAGTGGGAAATGAAACGGAAACAGTGGGCATGGTGGCATAGATCTGTAATCTCAGCATTCAGGTGGATGGTGATATTCAAAGCCAGATTGGGTCACACACATATATATATCACTGTCTCAGAAAGATAGATAGGTAGGTAGGTAGGTAGATAGATAGATAGATAGATAGATAGATAGATAGATAGATATCAGAAAGCAATACATTAGTAAATAAAAAAATCAAAATGCACAGCTCCATTGAATCTTAAGTGTGAGGAAATTATATCTGGAGGAGTATATGAGTGTGATATGTAGGTGTATGTCTATATGTATTCCTGTCTGCATGCTTACCTATGTCTATCCAGAGTTCACCCTGTTTACTGACAAAGATATGACATAAGTGTGTTAAACACTCATCTTTAAAAAAATAGCATTTCATCTCTACTGTTTTCTTATTTACCCATAGTGATGAATCGCTTATCCTGTGCCCCATTTTGCTTAAATTAAGAATTAAATTATAGACCATGCCTGGTTATGTTCATAAAGTTTTATTGAGATACACACAGTCATGTTCATTTATTTATATATTGTTACAGTTGTTTTCATATTAGAATGGTTGTGGTGAGGAACACATAGCTCAAAAGGCTGAAGGTACTGACCCCCAGGACTGACCCCTGGGTTCTTTATGGAACATTGGTAATTTCTATCCCAAGTACCTTATAGTCACTACTTCACTTCCTCTTTTCACAACCCTAATAGGCAGATACTTTCATAAGAAGAAACATGCTCATGCGTATCCAATTAAAACATTATAATAACAGCTTCGGTACCTCATACAGAGACTAGAAAAGTGTGAAAGACTTCACAGAATCCTTGGGATTCCGTCTCCAAGCCCCTCTGTGGACCATAGGCTCAGAAAAAAAAAAAAAAAAAAGAAAAAAAATGGAAGGGAGAAAAAACAAAACAGTATCAGAAAACAAAACTAAAATAGAAGGTACTCAGGGCAGTCTTAGATGCTGTCTTGTAGTTAGGATTATGTCTCCTTAGTAGTTAATGATAGATAGCAATATTAGTATACTTGCCAAAAATAGCCACTTGAATTTTTTTAAAGAATCTATTCTTGTTGATAATTAGATTACTAGGATTTTTTGTTGCAGTTGTTTTCTGAGTTGTTTATACATTCTGGTTAATTATTTGTAACAGCAGAAATATAGCACTGGCCTCCAAGGCTAGAAGCATCTGAGTGGATACAGAAACTGTGGTATGTATACACAATGGAGTATTACTCAGCCAGGATAAAGATGAAGCCCTCATCTGCAACAGCGAAATGGATGTAACTGGAGGACATTATGTTTACTGAGTTAAGCCAGACACAGAGAGACACGTGCTCCATGCTTCTCTCATATATGGAAGCTGAAAGTTCAACTCTGAAGTAAAATTGTGATTACCAGAGGTTGGGAAGAGAGTGGAAGGGTGACTAGAAAGAGAGTGGGATTTATAATTAACACGTGTGGATCTAAAATAAAAAGAAAGCAAGCTAGTATTTACAAAGATAATCTGGTTAATATTTCCATGCACAGAAGACCAGAAAGAAGGAAAATGACTCAGAATTGTGAATTTTCAAGCATGACCATATAAAACTATTAGAGCCTAAAGATCAAGATGCTCTTTAGCCTCCCTGTTGTCTACAAGCTATCTACAATGGTTTCCCACATAAGATTTCACCTGGAAAACAACTTAAATTTTCCTAAATACCCCAATACTTTTTTTAATAAAAGAAGGAATAACAAGGCTGGACAGGTGGCTCAACAGTTAATAGCACTGACTCCTCACACAGAGGATGCAAATTCAGTCCCCAGCACCATCTTGCAGCTCAGAACCACCTGTAACTGCAGAACTAGGGGTCCTAGTGCCCTCTTCAGGCCTCCATGGGTACTGCACACACACACATACACACACACAGGGTGCATACACACATATACAGGCAAAACACTTATACACATAAAATAAAAATAAATAAACAAATACTTTTAAAACTTTTTAAAGAATGTATAATAAATACAAAGGAGAAACAATAAAGTAATAAATAGATAGATAGATAGATAGATAGATAGATAGATAGAAATGTTTACATGGTAATCATAAAGTAATCTTTATTAAGGCAGAGTTGAAATTAAATCATATCAACACATATGAATAAGCTAAAATGATTAGTGCAAAATATTTTGAAGTTGTTACACAAAACAAAACCTAACTCTGTAGTATATACATTAGATATACTTTAAATAAATAATTTTTTAAAAATCTAAGGAGTGATTTAAAATGTGCCAGGCTTAGAAAGGAAAGAGAGAAGGAAGGAAGGAAGGAAGGAAGGAAGGAAGGAAGGAAGGAAGGAAGGAAAGAAGGAAGGAAGGAAGGAAGAAAAGAAGGAAGGAAGGAGAAAAAAGGAGGGAGAGAGAGAGGAAAGAAGGAGGGGAGGAGGGAAGGAGAGGAAGAAAGATGCTATAGACCATAATCCTGATATCAAAATAGACTTTAGTCCAAAAGCCACTCAATGAGGCAAGGAATAGGGTGTAATTCTAAAAGCTATTTTTCATGAAGATTTATCAGTCTAGGCAGCAAATAACCCAGTAATCATCTATGTAAAATACAAGTTATGGGTGATGCAAGAAGTAAGTAAGTGTGTGTGTGTGTGTGTGTGTGTGTGTGTTGTGTGGATAGATAGATAGATAGATAGATAGATAGATAGATAGACAGACAGACAGTCCCTGACACATCTGTCTCAGAATAATATGGATCTACGCATCCAATAGATAAAAGAAGCAAGCTGGGCGATGATGGCACACGCCTTTAATCCCAGCACTCGAGAGGCAGAGGCAGGCGGATTTCTGAATTCGAGGCCAGCCCGGCCTACAAAGTGAGTTCCAGGACAGCCAGGGCTACACAGAGAAACCCTGTCTCGAAAAACCAAATTAAAAAAAAGAAGAAGAAGCAAGACTACAAAATCATTACCAGAAAGTAACCTCATCACACATACTAGATACCATAGTCTAGTGATAGAAAGCACCTTCTTTTGAAGCAGAATAAGAACAGATCACATACTTTAGTTCAAATCAATAGTTCCATGCAATAAAAAAAAAAAAAATAGCCTGCAGTACCATTTAACTAAACTGCAAAGAGAGAAGAAAAGGAAATTGAAGACACTAAAAAAAAAAAAAAAAATAGGGAAATTAGAAGTCCTACTAGATAATGGACAAGTGAAAAATACAAGCAGATATTAAAGAATTTTGCAAAACAGTTACAAGGTAAACATTTACCTACCAGTTCATGGGGTGCACCAAAGAAATAACTGGAGGAAATCTGTTGTGCTGAATATCTGTATCAATAAAGGAAAAGGATAGGAATAAATTTCAAATATAAATAAACAATAAAAAGAAAATTTAAGACCAAAATGTTATTTATAAATAAATTTATGCTAAACTTTATGCTAAAACAATGAGAATTTAGATGAAAGAAATTCTTCAATAAACCAACTTATAAAATGTACACAAAAATTTGGGGTGCTGGTTTGAATGAAATGGCCCCCATAGGCCCACCAAGGAGTGGCACTATTAGGATGTGTAGCCTTGTGGAATATATATGGCCTCGTTGGAGGAAGTGTTGCAGGATATGCCCAGTGTCACTCTCTCTTCCTGCTGCCTGCCAATCTAGATGGAGACCTCTCAGCTACTCTCCAGCGCCATATCTGCCTAAATGCTGCTTTGCTTCCTGCAATGGGAGTAATGGACTATACCTCTGAACTACAAGGCAACCCCAATTCAATGTTCTCATTTATAAGAGTTGCCATGGTCATAGTGTCTCATTACAGCAGTAGAAACCCTAACTAAAATAAAATAACAAAGTGAGAGAGAAAATTTTATACCAGTCTCCAAAGACATTATTGGAATACACATTGGCCGGTCTATGTGTTAACCCCTGTGATAGTTTGTATATGCTTGGCCCTTGGCCCTTGTAGTCTTCTTGGAGTAGGCATGTCACTGTGAGCGTGGGCTTTAAGACCCTCATGCTAGCTGCCTGAAAGTTAGCCTTCTCCTGTTTGCCTTCTGAACAAGATGTTAAACTCTCAGCTCATTCTCTGTGCCTGCCTGGATGCTGTCCCGCTCCCAGCCTGCTTGGACACTGCCATGCTCCCTCCTTGATGATAATGGACTAAGCCTCTGAACCTGTAAGCCAGCCCCAATTAAATGTTGTGCTTATAAGAGTTGCCTTGGTCATGGTGTCTGTTCACAGCAGTAAAACCCTAACTAAGACAACCCCACAGTAAGCTAGAATTAAGAACTCTTCACAGGCTCTCTACCAGCAATTGAGAAGCTGCTGTTTCCATCTGAGGCAGCAGTCCTGTGTCTATATGGTAAGAAGAAACAAGACCTGGCAGATCTCCCACAGAAGACATACATGCAAAGAGCTGTGGTTTCCCAGAGCCATCTGCCAGCCAGGCAGAACACGCTAAGGTGGGAACAGCTAGCTAAGGAAGAAAACACAAGCAAGGGACAGAGGGGTGGAACCTCCATTCAGTTTGATGCATCCCTGTTCATAACAGCTGCTCTATGGAAACAACCTAATTGTCCATCAACAGGGGGATGGACAGGTAAGAAAATGTGGTGTATGTGTACCGTGGAATGCTTTTCCTCCATTAAAAAAAAAAAAAGGTAGAATTCTGTCATGCAGGAAAATGGATGCAGCTATGGATAGTCACACATTTCCTCTCTTTTGGTTGCCCTGGGTTTTACATAGATACATAGTATCATTGTACAAATGACATGGAAATAGATGAAAGAATTTTAGGAGAAAGGAGAAGGCTAACCGAGAGAGGGGTGAAAGGGGGAGGGGTTCTTGGAGGTGAGAAGGATTGTGCTCAAAGAATGTAGTATAGTGGCATGAAAATGCCCTTAAATAACCCAATTTAATATGATAAAGATAACCCAGACACTATTGCATATGCCAGCAAGATTTTGATGAAGGGACCCTGGTATAGCTGTCTCGTATGAGGCTATGCCAGTACCTGGCAAATACAGAAGTGGATGCTCACAGTCATCTATAGGATGGAACACAGGGCCCCCAATGTAGGAGCTAGAGAAAGCACCCAAAGAGCTGAAGGGGTCTGCAACCCTATAGGTGGAACAACAATATGAACTACCTAGTACCCCCAGAGCTCATGTCTCTAGCTGCATATGTAGCAGAAGATGGCCTAGTCGGCCATCATTGGAAAGAGAGGCCCCTTGGTCTTGCAAACTTTATATGCCCCAGTACAGGGGAATGCCAGAGCCAAGAAGTGGGAGTGGGTGGGTAGGGGAGGAGGGTGGGGGGAGGGTATAGGGAAATTTTGGGATAGCATTTGAAATTTGAAATGTATATAAAGAAAATATCTAATTTTAAAAAATCAGCCAGGCGTGGTAGTGCATGCCTTTAATCCCAGCACTCGGGAGGCAGAGGCAGGCGGATTTCTGAGTTCAAGGCCAGCCTGGTCTACAAAGTAAGTTCCAGGACAGCCAGAGCTATACAGAGAAAACCTATCTTGAAAAACAAAACAAAAAACATCTTTTCAAAAGTAAAAACAAAAAATTAAAAATAAAAACAGAAATGTGGGGAAGAGGCCTTCAGAAAAACAGCACCCAGGTGCAATGAATGCTTAAGAGATAGGAGTTCTTTCTTTTTCTTAAGGAAGGGGATGGTATTTGAACTCCTTGTCTAACCACAAAAAGCCAGCTCTTTCTCCTGGGCTCATGACACCTCTCACACCAGACTTCTTAGAAACCACAGACACCTCCGGGCCGAGCTTTCAATATTTAGGCTGCTCTGTTCCTTGTCCAACTCCACAGCAGAGCCATTCTCCCAGAACAAATTGCAAGCAGAGAATCCCGCTGCCTGCCCAGGAAAGGCATCCAAACGGAAAGTGAAATTGCTGACCTTTTGGAGCCTTGTGCCTCAGAAGAAAACATTCATGTCTGACAAAGACTCACTGCTGTATGCCGGCTGGACTCGGACTGCCCTCGCCGGCGTATCTCCCCTCACTGCTGTATCCCCTCACTGTGTGCAGCCTCTATGCTCCCTCCCCAGCCTTAACATTTAACTGTGGGCTTCGATGGGCTCTCTGGCTCCTACCTGAGCCCAGCTAAGGGGAACAGAAGGAAGGGAGGAAGACATGGCCAGAACCACACCCTCCCTCCCTACCGCATCGGGCATCTCTCCACACCGACTTCTGTCCCTGGATTTACAGTAACTGCTCCTCTCACACATAGCCTTCCCTAACCTGTCCACAATACACCCCTGCTCCCACAAACCCCTTTTACCGTTATCTTTTTTTTTCTTGGTCACTACCACGGTTTCCTCTACTTAGCCTAATAGTCTGAGAACAATTATATATAAACTCCCGGCATCCTGTCCCATGCAGTTGCTGAGCCTGTCCCATGCCGTGCCGTAGCCTCTGGTGCTACACCTGAAGAAAACACTTTGAGAAACATACAGGAGACTGGATGGAAAACGGGGATTCGAGGCAGTGGGAATATGGTGCCAAGAATAACCATTATTCTAGAATATCCCCAATGTAGAATTAGGAAAAAAGAGTGATGACCATCTATGCTGGACATAGAAAACTGAGACTAACACCTACTTTATATCAGTGGAGTATCTGCAAGATCTGCCTGGCATTTAACAAGCATTAATTGTGAAGTGCCCTAACAAGCATTTTGAGATTATTATGAAATGGTGTGCTTTCTACTCATTGATTTTATCTGTTTAAGTCAACAAAATATTATCTCTTGCTATATTACTAGAATATTAACTTCTCTGTGGGTGGGGCCAGGAAGGAAAAAGGGGCCATACATCCTCATGACTGTAGGGTGGCTTGTCCTTCATTCAGAGGGCTAAGAGGGCTTATAGCTCTTTATGTGAAATCCCTTTCTCCAGGTATCTGTTTTAGTTCCCCAAATAGAAACCCCCAAACAGGAAACAGAAAGAAATCTGTAAAAACAGGTGGCTGTTGGCCATTTAGTCAAGTCTGGATTTACTACCTCTTTGTGGAGTGTGTGTGTGTGTGTGTGTGTGTGTCCGTCCTAGCACTTGGCCCCTGCCCATTGTCTCTCTGTATTTCCCTGGTTTCTTACATATAAACTCTTTGTATCTTGAAACCCCTGAGACAGAGAATCTAGGAAAGTTTACCCTGTCTACTTTTCAAGGTCAGCTTTGAATAAACATGTTTCCTTCCACTAATTTCTATCTCCTAAGTTCTCACCACAGGCTATTTGCCCTGTTACCTGGAGGAATGTAATATTGGCTCCAACAGTTCCTTTCAAATATACTTGAAAAGCTGACACAGGTCACCGTTAAACCTCGCCTACAAGACTAAGAAGATATGTGACAATGAATAGAAAATGTCTACAAGATGAGATTATCACCAGTGTCCCCAAGAGATTTCATTATTGCTCTATCCAGGCTCAAGTGCTAGAGATTCCCTCCTATCCATGCTTGGTGATAACCAAGGAAGGGGCGGAGCTGTGTGACCGAGTGGTACAGCCTAATAGCTTGCACCCTCAGGGCCTGTGTGCAGACTTGGCAGCTGGTAGGAAGGTGGGATGTGGGAAGCAGGTGTGATTATTAGTGATGCGTGGATTGGTGGGTAATGTGTGGATACAGAGGATGGAGATGAAGAAAAGCACCCTTGGAAACCAGGCAAGTATGTCACTTGTGCTACCTCACACAAGACTAGTTGATGCCTTCTTTCCAACTATTCAAATACAACGGTTTTGATATAAGACACAAGGCTCCTGAGTAAGCAAAGAAACAGACAAACAGCAAACAGTAACAAGATGCTTCCCAACTTCTTTAGAGCAATGATTCCTTCCTGGCAGCAGAGAGAAGCCCTGAGGGAGCACAGAGGGAACTTTTAAACCATCCACAGACTGATACAATCTGGGCTTTCCAATGACACCCCAACAAGATCAGCATCCACTGACATAAACCAGTCAGATAACTCTGCTGCTGCCAAATCCTCAGAAGGGCAATGTCGTTGGCATAAAGGGAGATATGCTTGGCCTCAGATCAAGTATGGGAGCCATAAAATCAAAGTCACAAGTCAGGAAGGACTTACCTTCCGTCTCATAAACTGAACAAGCAAAGAGGGAAGAATTAATATTTCCTAAGCTTGCCATGTCTGGTGAGTGAAGGGGCATGCTATTTGGCTTGGGAGAATGCAGGAATAGAGCCATAGCTATGATACAAATGTCGACAAGAATCCATTCGTTTATGATTTCACTTATTCATAAGTCAGCCAGGGGTTATCAAATAGCTGAATACATGTCAAGGCTAAAACTCAGGAACAGGAGCTATAAGTAGATAGATGGATAGATAGATAGATAGATAGATAGATAGATAGATAGATAGATAGATAGATGAGATAAGAGAGAGATAGTGCATACATAGATACATAGATTATGGATAGACAGATAATAAATAGATGGATAGAGGATGGATACATAAATACATGGATGGATAGATAGGTGGTAGATAGATAGATAGATAGATAGATAGATAGATAGATAGATAGATGGTGTATACATAGATAGATTATGGATAGAGAGAGAGATAGAAAGAAAGAGATAGAGAGATATAGAGAGAGATAGGTAGATAGATGACAGATAGATAGATAGATAGATAGATAGATAGATAATAGATGGATAGAGGATGGATACATAGATACATAAATACATAGATGGATAGATAGATGATAGATTATGGGTAGATTATTTATAGATAGATAGATAGATAGATAGATAGATAGATAGATAATAGATGGATAGAGGATGGATACATAGATACATAAATACATAGATGGATAGATAGATGATAGATTATGGGTAGATTATTTATAGATAGATAGATAGATAGATAGATAGATAGATAGATAGATAGATAGATAGATAGATTATGGATAGATAGAGGATGGATACATAGATACATAAATACATAGATGGATAGATGATAGATTATGGATAGATAGATAGATAGATAGATAGATAGATAGATAGATAGAGGATGGATACATAAATACATAGATGGATAGATAAATGATAGATTATGGATAGATAGATAGATAGATAGATAGATAGATAGATAGATAGATAGATAGATAGAGGCAGAGCAAGCACAGTCCCTAGCAGAAGGAAATCAATCTAGTTGAGGTGTAAGATGAACAGACAAATACAATGTGATGAGTTCATGTCTGACCCTGAGTCAGGCACGGGGCACTGAGGAATCCCCAGCTATTTGGGGACAATGCCACCACCTTCTGAGAAAGCCTGCTCTGATCTGAGCTTACCTCCTGCAGCAGCCTGGCCACTCAGTGAGAAGGGCAAGGATTCCCAGGAGGGAGCCTGTCTTAAGCCCACTCAGGGTCACACTTGTGGCCCTCAGTGGCCTGTCACTCTCACATGGCAGTGGTCCATCCCTCTCACGTGGCACTCTAGGTTCTACAGAAGCTTCTGTCGTGCCCTCTCCTCACTTCAAACAAATTAACTTACAGAAAAGTAAACGTATTTGTCTGCAAAGAAAATCCAGATGCTGCTCCCAACGGTCAAAGTTCCAAGGTCAGATCAAATAAGCAAGTCTGAACTTCAGAGAGACACAGCTCAGTGCAAGGACGGCTCATCCACTATCGCCAAGGCCCTGAGGAGCTCTCTGTACCCCTGACCCTTCCTAGCCTCCTATAGATATCCATGACAGAAATACATTTCCCTGAGGCCAGCCTTCAATGGATCTATTTCCTGTTGATAGTAGAACAATAAACCCTTCAAACACTAGGTGTCAGGGACACTCTTGTTTCTGATCTGTAGACCCAGGCTCTGCCTGGGTAACTAGCATTCCTAGTAGTGTTCAGGTGACACGGATATGGTTAGCACTGATGTCACTGTAGGACACAGGTCCCTTTTACACATTCTAGCTCTTGTCATAGACAATTAACAATGCAGAGAGGAAGTGACTCACTAGACAATTCACTGGAGTGGAAGTTTCGGTCAATAACTGGCCAGGTCAACCCTGACTCTATACCAGGAACGCGCAGTAAGCATCTACCTCTCTGAGACAGAACATGGGATGATTGGACACCACCCAGAAAGTCCAGCTAAAATTGATCAAAGACACTACTTGGGCCAACGGCATGTTCATTTTCCTATGAGTAGCAAAGTGTGGGGAAGGCATCTGTTGGCCTCTTCTTTGCAGACCTTGACTGCCTTGAACAACAGGATTATCATTCCTCAGCTGGCCAGACTACCTTTCTGCCAGCCCGCGCCATCTTGAACACTCTCCACATTAAGTCGAGAACACATGAGCCTAGCCTACTGTGTGATTCTCGAAGGCACAGCCTCAGCAGGGACTATTTGAAATAGTTTATTCCTGGCCTTTGATATCATGACCACCTATGAACTCTAGCCTACCCTGAGCAGAGAGGGGAACGCCTCCTCCGACAGTCTAGCTGATGAACTGCTATGACAGGGCTAAGAAAGAAGGCTGGGATGGATCTAAAACGCAAACCTCAGTGACTGTCACTGATGTTCAGAAGCCAGGCTGTGATCAACTCAAACAAACATCTGTGATAGGTAAAAACCAGCTGTGACTGGTCCAGAGTGGCTGTAATCAGTTCAAAACTCTTTCCTGGGCTATATAAGCAGATTGCTAATGCCCGGTTGGTTATTTCGCTAGGAGACACTCACTGCTGCTGCCTGCCTTGGTGTTAAAGCTTTAGCCTAATGAATCTCTAGGATGCTTTTCTCTTGCTTACTTCCAGTAGCGTGGGCTGAGCTGGTAACAAGAAGAAAGATGGCTGAGTATGGTGGCAACATCAGAAGAGAAGTGACCCAGAAAGCCAGGGAGCTGGCATGGCAGCCGTGAAAGCAACATGGCAGCCAGCTGCATCTCAGCTGAAGACACAGCAGGTTCCCAGCTCCCAAGGGGCCTGCCTGATCAGGTGCCCCAGTCAGTCCTGGTAGAGTTTGTTACTCCCAAGTTACTCCAGTCTAACTGGGTTATGGAAGGAGCCAAGTGGTCGGCCAAACAGCCCAGGAGCAATCACGGCAGGAAGTAGACATCAGAAATAGACATGAAGTCACAATGTGCCCTAGCTGCAAACACAGCAAGGCCAGCTTAGCTGACCGACGGCTAAAGAAGAGGCAGTTGAGCCATTGAAGTAAGGCAGGGTAGGATAAAGGTTGGCAGAACTGGACTGCTGACAAGAGAGCCGAGAGTAAAGAGGAATAGAAAGCCAGAAAAGAGAAACTGCATGGCATGATCTCCGGATTCCCAGAGTGCCATGGCTCTCATACCTCAGGCTCAGAGTTCTATCATAGGTCACTGCCAAAGGCTAAGGGTGCCAAGAGCCTAAGGCCTACAGCAAATCTGTAACACTTGTGATCCTAAATGCTGATGCGCAAGAGGCCCATATGGGGACCTAACACTAGAGGGCGCCACTTGCTACCACTTCTGGCTGCCTACTGCTGCTGCTCCCTGAGAACATCCAGAGAGGGCACTTGAAGAGCTGCTTCTTGTCTACACAAGATTCCTACCCAGGGGGGGCTAAGGACCCTCAGCCAGAAGGTTGCAACGGGATGGAATGGGAAAAGGCTGTGTTCTGAGTTAGAAGCCAGAAAGCAAGCGAGACTCTACATGGAAACCTGTGGACCCGCAGCTCTGAAGAAGTGGCTTTGGGAGACACGTCAGGGAATACCTCATTTAAGGGGCACCTCAGGCACACTGTATCTTTTCACCTTTTGGGTTTAGGCTGGTCTTCCTTAGGCTGGCTATTTGACAAGACCATGATGGTGACTTACGTCGCTTTAGAAAGTATTCTTACTCCTGTCATAAAAGAATGAGAAGCCCAAGTCTGGGAACTAGAGAACCAACTGTAGGTAGGAAACAGGCGTAGAACCAAGGGTGAGAGTGTGACAGACCTTCCAGAAGCCGAGATCTCGGAGTCTTTCTGGGAATGGTGCCCCCGTCCCCGCCCTTGCCCCGCCCCCACCCCACCCTGCACCCCCAGCATCCCTGAATTCACCTCTCCCCTGGACATGGACTATAACTGACAGTGATATTACCAGAGTGGTAAAGAACCAGTTTGCTTGTTGTTTCAAATATTTAATCATCTGGACCTTGGTGCTTTTGTATTTAGTTACTTTTCTCATTGCTACAGCACCCTTGACAAGGAACAAGTCGAGGAGGGAAGGATTTATTCAGACTCACAGTTGGTCAGGGAATAGACCATCATGGCCAGGAAGAACAGAATGGCTGCCACTACACACCTTTTCAATAGACGTGCACATAAAGTGCACATACAGGTGAATAAGTCATGACTTGCCCATACCTTTGTGCCATTTGTCATTGAAACAAAATAAAGAGCTGTGTACGAGAGTTCAAATCCCCATACTGCACAAACACCTACACTATTAGAGTTAACATGAAATGTGGCTATGGTCTCTGCTTGTCCGCATCTGGGCAGGCTTTCTCTTGGCATTTCTCACGGGTGATGCCCGAATGTTGTGTTTTATTTTGATAACACCAGCAGCAGAGAAACCCATTTTACAAAAGCACTTTCACAATAGGATCACGTGACTTTCAAGGGTGTCTTAGTGAGCACCATTTCTTTTTTATTTCCAATTTTTTTATTAGGTATTTACTTCATTTACATTTCAAATGCTATCCTGAAAGTCCCCTATACCCTCCCCCCCTTTGCTCCCTTACCCACCCACTCCCACTTCTTGGCCCTGGTGTTTCCCCTGTACTGGAGATAAAGTTTGCAAGATTGTACTGGCTGGTTTTGTGTGTCAACTTGACCCAGGCTGGAGTTATCACAGAGAAAGGAGCTTCAGTTGGGGAAATGCCTCCATGAGATCCAACTGTAAGGCATTTTCTCAATTAGTGATCAAGGGGGAAAGGCCCTTTGTGGGTGGGACCATCCCTGGGCTGGTAGTCTTGGGTTTATAAGAGAGCATGTTGAGCAAGCCAGGGGAAGCAAGCCAGTAAAGAACATCCCTCCATGGCTTCTGCATCAGCTCCTGCTTTCTGACCTGCTTGAGTTCCAGTTCTGACTTCCTTGGTGATGAACAGCAGTATGGAATTGTAAGCTGAATAAACCCTTTCCTCCCCAACTTGCTTCTTGGTCATGATGTTTTGTCCAGGAATAGAAACCCTGACTAAGACACAAGACCAAGGGGCCTCTCTTCCCAATGATGGCCAACTAGACCATCTTCTGCTACATATGCAGCTAGAGACACAATCTCTGGGGGTACTGGTTAGTTCATAATGTTGTTCCACCTATAGGGTTGCAGACCCCTTCAGCTCCTTGGGTACTTTCTCTAGCTCCTCCATTGGGGGACCTGTGTTCCATCCAGTAGCTGACTGTGAGCATCTACTTCTGTGTTTGCCAGGCACCGGCATAGCCTCACCAGAGACAGCTATATCAGGGTCCTTTCAGCAAAATCTTGCTGGCGTGTGCAATAGTGTCTGCGTTTGGTGGCTGATTATGGGATGGACCACCGGGTGGGGCAGTCTCTGGATGGTCCATCCTTTCATCTCAGCTCCAAACTTTTTCTCTGTAACTCCTTCCATGGATGTTTTGTTCCCAGTTCTAAGAAGAGGTGAAGAGTCCACACTTTGGTCTTCGTTCTTCTTGAGTTTCATGAGTTTCAAAAATTGTATCTTATATCTTGGGTATTCTAAGTATCTGGGCTAATATCCACTTAGCAAGTGCATATCATGTGAGTTCTTTTGTGATTGGGTTATCTCACTCAGGATGATGCCTTCCAGATCCATCCATTTGCCTAGGAATTTCATAAATTCATTCATTTTAATAGCTGAGTAGTACTCCATTGTGTAAATGTATCACATTTTCTGTATCCATTCCTCTGTTGAGGGGCATCTGGGTTCTTTCCAGCTTCTGGCTATTATAAATAAGGCTGCTATGAACATAGTGGAGCATGTGTCCTTATTACAAGTTGGAACATCTTCTGGATATATGCCCAGAAGAGTTATTACCTCCGGTAGTACCATGTCCAATTTTCTGAGGAACCGCCAGACTGATTTCCAGAGTGGTTGTACAAGCGTGCAATCCCACCAGCAATGGAGGAGTGTTCCTCTTTCTCCACATCCTCGCCAGCATCTGGTGTCACATGAATTTTTGATCTTAGTTATTCTGACTGGTGTGAGGTGGAATCTCAGGGTTGTTTTGATTTGTGAGCACAATTTCTTAATGTTCGACCTTTATCCAAAGTGAAGACAACACAGCAGTTTGTTTTTAATATTTGTTTCCAACATTGTAATTTCAATCTCTTATTGTGTCACCCGAGGATTTTTTTTTCTCCTGTGACGTTAGAGATGAAATGATTTCTCAATTAAAGAAATGGACGTGAGAGGAAAAATATTTATTCTTTTAATGAGCAATACTATGATAATATTCTATCAAAGTTCATAAAGTGAGACAGGTAGGGGATGCATACCTGTAACCCCAGAATTCAGAGGCCAGGCCCAGGACACATCAGGAGAACTCAGCTGAGACAGCCAACAGCAGAAACAACAACAAAGAATCCATATGGCCTTGCCTGATAACCTTTTGCATTTTTGGAATGTCAAGATTGTGATTTATTTGATAATTGTTGCGAAACCACAGGCCATGTCATAGCAATCTGTAGAAACTGCTCTTCCCGGCTTTTAACTCTTGTCTTCGCCTTTGATCTCGGCTGCCACTGGAAGGCTGTCCCTCTTCCCACAGACGTATTATGGTTGTTATAATATCACACACAGCCGGCAGATGAGCACACCTTATTCCCCCACTTCACCTCTTCACAAAGATAAGCTTTGACAGCTTTCTTATCTCAGAGAACTCTGGACCAAGCCTTCTCAACTTGTCTTCATGATCATTGTGCTGTGATACACAATGAATTCTTCCATTTTTTAATCCCAATAAATAAATTTTATTTATTAAATTACAATAAGAATCACAATAAACTTTAAAAAATATAGAATGTAGTTCATTATTTTTTACTTTATTTGAAATTTTGTCTAGTAGTTCTATTCATAGCAAAATTTTCTCCAAAAAAAGAAATTGTTTTCATTCTGGCTCAGGGTCCTTGAATCTAGTAGCCAGAATGGTTTCTTTTCATTGCAGTTGTGACCTGAGAATCCACTTCTACGTAAAACTTAAACTTTAAACTATACTTAATAGCTCATCAGAAGTATATACAGTTGGCTGTTGTATACAGTTGGCTGTAACTACAAATGTCAACAATGAAGCTGAAATAGATTTTGGAAAAATTTTGCCAGGTTTCTCTTCTTTGAGTTGGTCTTTTAGGTCCCATCCAGTTTATAACTGCACTGAGCACAGCTCCTTTCCTAGGTGGTAATGTAGACACTGCCTTGTTACAGATTTATAGAGCACTGTCAAGCAAAGATCTCAGAAACAGCACTAATCATCCATGGGTCCCAATGTCAGTGACATGAACTTTATGCATAAAGCGTGGACTCTTTCTGGCTTCCATGTTCTGAATTCAGTAAATTTTTCAAGAATTCTCTTGAATTTGACCTTTTCTTTCTGTGTGTTTTCTATATAAATACCAATTACAGTTTTGGTAGTTTTTCTTTTTCAGTCACTAGTACTGCTCTGAAAATAAAATCCAACAATATATAAAAATTGTAACCAATGAAAGGATCCCAAGAGTGGAAAATTGAGTCAATATCCTAAATGCATAGAATAAATAAATAAATAAAAACTCACACACTTATTCCAACAAATGTAGAAAGGACATTTGACAACTTCTACTCACTCTTGGTAAATACTATCATCAAAGGAAGACCTTCCCATACTTGATTTAAAAAATAATAAGATTTAAAAAATAACTAACAGCTAATAATGTGCCTGACACACAAAGGCTGTCCTTCAAAATTCCTGTGTTGATCTAGGTAAGGTGGTTCATGCCCAAAATCCTAGATAGCCAGGAGGCTGAGAAAGGAGAGTCACAAATTCAATTTCTACCAGCCCCGCATGGTGAGTTCAAAGCCAGCCTGGGCAACTTAGTGGGACTCTATCTCAAACAAACAAACGAAAACAAAGAACTGTGGATATAGCTCACCGAGGGCTCACTTACCTAGCATGTGGAAGGCCCTGTGATCACTAACAAACATGCACTCCAGGGAGGGAGGGAAGGAGGGAGAAGAGAGGAGAGGAGAGGAGAGGAGAGGAGAGGAGAGGAGAGGAGAGGAGAGGAGAGGAGAGGAGAGGAGAGGAGAGGAGAAGAGAATAGTGAACTCTAAACTCTAGTCCATAGCAAATCAGAATATGGATATATTTAGAGACTGGCCCTTTAAAGAGGTAACTGAAATGAACTGAGACTATGAGAGGAGACTCTAATCAAACATAAATGGTATCTTTATAAGGAGGGACATGGGTCAGCACAGAGGGAAGATTATATGGGCAGATAACAAGAGGACATAGAGAAACACTTCAAAAGACAGCTAGCCTGCTGTTATTTGGGCTTGTGTTTGTAACCTCCACGAATATGTGGAAATAGACCTAAGACATGGCACAAGTGAATGGATGATCATGCTATTTGGAACTCTTGAGCCTCCATATTGATTTTCCCAGTGGCTACAGCAGGTTCCTGTTCCCACCAGCAGTTGTAGAAGGAGTAATCCCCTTGCCCAGACTATGCAACAACATTTATTATTTTCTGTTTCCTTGACATCAGCCATCCCGTCTGGGATAATAAGATGTCAGTGTAGGTTTTATGTTTCCAGTAAGGCTAAGGATGCCACACACTTTTTCCTGCATTTCTTGCCCATTCATATTTTTCTTCTGGGAAGTGTCTATACAGTTTATTCACTCACTTATTAACCACATTGATTGCTATTTTAAAGTTTTATTTTTTATTTTATATGCATGAGTATTGTTCCTGTGTGTGCATATGTGCACCATGTGTGCTCCTGATGCCTATGGAGTCCAGAAGACATTGGATTGCCTAGAACTGGAGTCATGTGTGGTTGTGAGCTACTGTGTGGTAAGAATTGAACCTAAGTCCTCTGTAAAAGTAGCAAGTGCTCTTAACTGTTGAGCCATCTCTCTAGGCCCCAGGCTCTTTGCTATGTTGAGTAATTCATGTGTATTTAAGATATTCAATACTAGCAATATGTTGAAAATATGCTGGCATATATAAATATGCCAAAACTAAAACCTCAAGCTTTAAATATATACACGTAAATGACACTAATAATATATATTTTAATAAAATGAGGCTCTTGTATATTGAAGTATCATACTGTAACCGAAAAATATGTGCAATCACTGTGTGTCAGTGGGTTACAATAAAACAGACCCGAAGGTAGTAGGGATGTGTTAGAGGTGTCGGCAGGGTGGGGTGGGGGTGGGGGAATGGAAGGTGAGAGGTACGGATGGACATGATCAAGGTACACTGTATATGTGTATGAAATCTTCTAAGAATAAATAAAACATAAACGTTTTAAAATATAAAATAAGACATATTGCATCATGATTTTTATTTTGCTTCAAAATTGTTTTTAATTTAAAGTAAATAACAGCTAAACCACAACCATCATTCCCTGAATACTCCACAGAAACATTCTACAGATGTAAGCAAGAAAGCAAAGTCCAACCTGGCAGATCACGTGTAGCAAACACAAACCTCTCGGAGCTGGGGTTGTCCACACTCTCTTTCACCCCAATTTTAACTCCATCTTGCCATTTCCTTTTCATATACCACAATGCTAAAGACACTATGAACCCCTCGCTTAACTTTGACCCAACCTCCTTTCCCATAAACAGTTCAGTATTCCATATGACTGGAATCCATAGCATACAGCACAAAACTAAGTCTAGAAATGTGTGCCAGCAAAGATCAAGCAGTAAGGACTATGGGGACAGCTCAGTGTGTAGGTATGCTTTCCATGAAAGCAGAGGGCCCGTCCTTCTGGTCAGCGCCAGCACCGGGTCACCTTGGGCAAAGAGTCGGCAGACACCCCCAAGGTCCCCTAGAGGACTCTCCACGCAATCTTAGAACCACTGGTGAGTGGAACACAACTTCTGTTCCAATCCAAGCACGTGGGACCTGAGACAGCATTAGAGAAGCAGGAAACCCGGCCTGACCAGGGTCAAAAGTCCCTTCCGGTCGGTGCCAGCACTTGGTCACCTGGGCACAGAGTCAGCAGACCACCCCCAAGGTCTCTAGAGGACAGCTTCTGAGAAAGACCCCGTTTCAGGCCCAGACATCCGGGCACCTTCCCTGCCAGAGGAGAGGTGTCCGTCCTGCCCAGGAGGGCTTTGCCAGAGCACCTGGGGGAGCCATCTTGGTTCCTAGATCCCTCTGAAACTAGTCTGTGCAGGTGAGAGTGTGAACTACAGAAGCTAACAGCTTCTGTCACAGGCCGAAGCAACACACTTCTGGGACAGGTCCTGTTTCAGGCCTTCATCTTCTGCCAGGAGGGAGGTCCGAATGCCAGATATCTGTTCACCTTCAGAGAGGAACAATCTCTAACCAGAGACAACTATAACAACTAACTCCAGAGAATACCAGATGTCAAAAGGCAAACGTAAGAATCTTACTAACAGAAACCAAGACCACTCACCATCATCAGAATGCAGCACTCCCACCTCACCCAGTCCTGGGCACCCCAACACACCCGAAAAGCTAGACCCGGATTTAAAAGCATATCTCATGATGATGCTAGAGGACATCAAGAAGGACTTTAATAACTCACTTAAAGAAATAGAAGAGAACACTGCTAAAGAGTTACAAATCCTTAAAGAAAAAGAGGAAAACACATCCAAACAGGTGATGGAAATGAACAAAACCATACTAGACCTAAAAAGGGAAGTGGACACAATAAAGAAAACCCAAAGTGAGGCAAAGCTGGAGATAGAAACCCTAGGAAAGAAATCTGGAACCATAGATGCAAGCACCAGCAGCAGAATACAAGAGATGGAAGAGAGAATCTCAGGTGCAGAAGATTCCATAGAGAACATCAGCACAACAATCAAAGAAAATGCAAAATGCAAAAAGATCCTAAGTCAAAACATCCAGGAAATCCAGGACACAATGAGAAGACCAAAACTAAGGATAATAGGAGTAGATGAGAATGAAGATTTTCAATTCAAAGGCCCAGCAAATATCTTTAACAAAATTATAGAAGAAAACTTCCCAAACCTAAAGAAAGACATGCCCATGAACATACAAGAAGCCTACAGAACTCCAAATAGACTGGACCAGAAAAGAAATTCCTCCCGACACATAATAACCAGAACAGAAAATGCACTAAATAAAGATAGAATATTAAAAGCAGTAAGGGAAAAGGGTAAAGTAACATATAAATGCAGGCCTATCAGAATTACACCAGACTTTTCAGCAGAGACTATGAAAGCCAGAAGATCCTGGACAGATGTTATACAGACACTAAGAGAACACAAATGCCAGCCCAGGATACTATACCCAGCCAAACTTTCAATTACCATAGATGGAGAAACCAAAGAATTCCACAACAAAACCAAATTCACACATTATCTTTCCACGAATCCAGCCCTTCAAAGGATAATAACAGAAAAAAAAAATACAAGAACGGAAACCACACCCTAGAAAAAGCAAGAAAGTAATCCCTCAACAAACCTAAAAGAAGACAGCCACAAGAACAGAACGCCAACTTTAACAACAAAAATAATAGGAATCAACAATTACTTTTCCTTAATATCTCTTAATATCAATGGACTCAATTCTCCAATAAAAAGACATAGACTAACAGACTGGCTAGAAACAGAACCCAACATTTTGCTGCTTACAGGAAACCCATCTCAGGGAAAAATGACAGACACTATCTCAGAATGAAAGGCTGGAAAACAATTTCCCAAGCAAATGGTCTGAAGAAACAAGCTGGAGTAGCCACTCTAATATTGAATAAAATCGACTTCCAACCCAAAGTTATCAAAAAAGACAAGGAGGGACACTTCATACTCATCAAATGTAAAATCCTCCAAGAGGAACTCTCAATTCTGAATATCTACGCTCCAAATGCAAGGGCAGCCAAATTCATTAAAGAAATTTTAGTAAAGCTCAAAGCACACATTATACACCACTTTCATCAATGGACAGATCGTGGAAACAGAAACTAAACAGGGACACAGTGAAACTAACAGAAGTTATGAAACAAATGGATTTAACAGATATCTACAGAACATTTTATCCTAAAACAAAAGGATATACCTTCTTCTCAGAACCTCATGGTACCTTCTCCAAAATTGACCATATAATTGGTCACAAAACAGACCTCAAGAGATACAAAAATATTGAAATTATCCCATGCATCCTATCAGATCACCATGGACTAAGGCTGATCTTCAATAACAACATAAATAATAGAAAGCCAACATTCACGTGGAAACTGAACAACACTCTTCTCAATGATACCCTGGTCAAGGAAGGAATAAAGAAAGAAATTAAAGACTTTTTAGAGTTTAATGAAAATGAACCCACAATATACCCAAACTTATGGGACACAATGAAAGCACTTCTAAGAGGAAAACTCATAGCTCTGAGTGCCTCCATAAAGAAACTAGAGAGAGCACACACAAGCAGCTTGACAACACACCTAAAAGCTCTAGAACTAAAGGAAGCAAATTCACCCAAAAGGGGTAGACAGCAGGAAATAATCAAACCCAGGGGTGAAACCAACCAAGTGGAAACAAGAAAAACTATTCAAAGAGACAACCAAATGAGGAACTGGTTCTTTGAGAAAATCAACAAGATAGATAAACCCTTAGCCAGACTCACTAAAGGGCACAGGGACAGCATCCTAATTAACAAAATCAGAAATAAAAAGGGAGACATAACAACAGATCCTGAAGAAATCCAAAACACCATCAGATCCTTCTACAAAAGGCTATACTCAACAAAACTGAAAAACCTGGACGAAATGGACAAATTTCTAGACAGATACCAGGCACTAAAGTTATATCAGGATCAGATTAATGATCTAAACAGTCCTATATTTCCGAAAGAAATAGAAGCAGTCACTAATAGTCTCCCAACCAAAAAAAAAAAAGCCCAGGTCCAGATGGGTTTAGTGCAGAGTTCTATCAGACCTTCAAAGAAGATCTAATTCCAGTTCTTCACAAAATAGAAGCAGAAAGTACTCTACCCAATTCATTCTATGAAGCCACAATTACTCTGATACCTAAACCACAGAAAGACCCAACAAAGATAGAGAACTTCAGACCAATTTCCCTCATGAATATCGACGCAAAAATACTCAATAAAATTCTCGCTAACTGAATCCAAGAACACATCAAAACAATCATCCATCCTGACCAAGTAGGTTTCATTCCAGGGATGCAGGGATGGTTTAATATACAGAAATCCATCAACATAATCCACTATATAAACAAACTCAAAGACAAAAACCACATGATCATCTCGTTAGATGCGGAGAAAGAATTTGACAAAATCCAACACCCATTCATGATAAAAGTCTTAGAAAGATCAGGAATTCAAGGCCCATATCTAAACATGGTAAAAGCAATCTACAGCAGGCCAGTAGCCAACATCAAAGTAAATGGTGAGAGCTGGAGGCAATCCCACTAAAATCAGGGACTAGACAAGGCTGCTCACTTTCTCCCTACCTATTCAACATTGTACTTGAAGTCCTAGCCAGAGCAATACTACAACAAAAGGAGATCAAGGGGATACAAATTGGAAAGGAAGAAGTCAAAATATCACTTTTTGCAGATGATATGATAGAATATATAAGTGACCCTAAAAATTCCACCAGAGAACTCCTAAACCTGATAAACAGTAGCTGGATTATAAAATTAACTCAAACAAGTCAATGGCCTTTCTCTACACAAAGGATAAACAGGCTGAGAAAGAAATTAGGGAAACAACACCCTTCTCAATAGTCACAAATAATATAAAATACTTTGGCATGACTCTAACTAAGGAAGTGAAAGATCTGTATGATAAGAACTTCAAGTCTCTGAAGAAAGAAATTAAAGAAGATCTCAGAAGATGGAAAGACCTCCCATGCTCATGGATTGGCAGGATCAATATAGTAAAAATGGCTATCTTGCCAAAAGTAATCTACAGATTCAATGCAATCCCCATCAAAATTCCAACTCAATTCTTCAATGAACTAGAAAGGCCAATCTGCAAATTCATCTGGAATAACAAAAAACCTAGGATAGCAAAAACTCTTCTCAAGGATAAAAGAACCTCTGGTGTAATCACCATGCCTGACCTTAAGCTGTACTACAGAGCAATTGTGATAAAAAAAAAAAAAAAAAAAAAACTGCATGGTACTGGTATAGTGACAGACAAGTAGACCAATGGAATAGAATTGAAGACCCAGAAATGAACCTACACACCTATGGTCACATGATCTTTGACAAGGGAGCTAAAACCATCCAGTGGAAAAAAGACAGCATTTTCAACAAATGGTGCTGGCACAACTGGCGGTTAACCTGTAGAAGAATTCGAATTGACCCATTTCTATCTCCTTGTACTAAGGTCAAATCTAAGTGGATCAAGGAACTCCACATAAAACCAGAGACAGTGAAACTTATAGAGGAGAAAATGGGGGAAAGCCTCGAAGATATGGGCACAGGGGAAAAATTCCTGAATAGAACATCAATGGCTTCTGCTGTAAGATGGAGAATCGACAAATGGGACCTCATAAAATTGCAAAGCTTCTGTAAGGCAAAAGACACTGTCAATGAGACAAAAAGGCCACCAACAGATTGGGAAAGGATCTTTACCTATCCTAAATCAGATAGGGGACTAATATCCAATATATATAAAGAACACAAGGAAGTGGACTCCAGAAAATCAAATAACCCCATTAAAAAATGGGGTGCAGTGCTTAACAAAGAATTCTCACCTGAGGAATACAAAATGGCTGAGAAGCACCTGAAAAAATGTTCAGCATCCTTAATCAGCAGGGAAATGCAAATCACAACAACCCTGAGATTCCACCTCACACCAGTCAGAATGGCTAAGATCAAAAATTCAGGTGACAGCAGATGCTGGTGAGAGTGTGGAGAAAGAGGAACACTCCTCCATTGTTGGTGGGATTGCAAGCTTGAACTAACCAGTAACCCCCGGAGCTCATGTCTCCAGCTGCATATGTATCAGAAGATGGCCTAGTTGGCCATTAGTGGAAAGAGGGGATCATTGGTCATGCAAACTTTATATGCCTCAGTATAGGGGAATGCCAGGGCCAAGAGAGGCCCATTGTTCATGCAAACTTTATATGCCCCAGTATAGGGGAACGCCAGGGCCAAGAAGTGGGAGTGGGTGGGTAGGGGAGTGGGGTGGGAGGGTATGGGGGACTTTTGGGATAGCACTGGAAATGTAAATGAAGAAAATACCTAATTAAAAAAATAGCAGAGGGCCTGAGTTCCACTCCCCAACACCCATGTTAAAAAACAATGTCTATGACTGAGCTCGCCTATAACCCCAATATTGGCAGAAACAGATCTCAGAAGCCCATTGCCCGGCCAGCCTAGCAGAAATAACAGGTTACATCAAGAGAGACCTGTCTCAAAAAGTAAGCTAAAAAGCAAGATGGAAGAAATTCAACATCCTCCTATGGTTTCTATATATACCTATACAGTATTGTCTGTCCATGCATATGTGCATAAACCAGTACATATACCATACACCACACACTGTAACACATATGAGAGAGAGAAAAAGAGACAGGCAGGCAGGCAGACAGACAGATGGACAGACAGATAGGCAGGCAGGCAGAGAGAGCATAGAGGAATGAGAGACACTCCCAATCCTGATGTTTTATTAATCTGTGATGTTTAGAAGTTGAACCACCTTCTGTACTTGGGTCAGGATCCACGTGTATGCTACCAATGTCCCCACTCCATTTCATTCCACTTTAAACTATAGAATATAAAGGGTGATAGTGAGACACAAAGTCAATCATGGTCTGTTTGACTCATGTATGCTCTCTCACATTTGGCCCTTGCCAAACGTCTCTATTACCTTAGGTTCAGATCGGCCCCTAAGCCTTGTAGACTGAGCTAAACCATCTGAAAATGCCACATCTTTGTGGTTCCATATGTATAAGGGTGACTGTCACAAATCAGACAAACATTCACTTCAAAGTCTGGAAAATTTGACTTCAAAAAGTCACTTCGTTCAAAAATAAAATACTACCTTACCTAGGAAATGTGACCACTTTACATTCTCTAAATACATTTTCTGTATTATAAAATATCTGAATATTTTTAAACATCTCTACCTGACTGGGGACCAGGGGGACCCTCCTTCCCCACCTCTTCTTCCACATACTTGTCTCCAACCTCCCTGAGACATTCTCTTACATTCTTGAAGTCTAAACGTCAGCCTGATGCAGACTGAAAAAAAAATAAAACTTACCCACCAGGGAGGCCTTGTCAAACTCTCCAGAACATTCATGCTCAGCCACCCTCACTAGACATTCCAGCCCAGCCACTCTGGACAGCATGGGCTGACAAGCCACAGCCTGTTTCTCTGCATGAGAACTGAGACACAGACCTCAGGGCAGTTTTAGGAAAAAAAACTAATCGTGCTGAGAGAGTGCTGTTTCCTAATACTGATATTTCAGCCCCACAGTCTCCACTCAAGGTTTGCCCATTGTGTGTGTGCCCAGCCACACAACAGCTCATTGTCACACCAGTCATTCTTGCTGTCCTCTCCTGTCTTCTGGGCTGCCTTCACCTGCCTCTCAGGGCCTCTTAGTCACCCCAGCAGAACAGTTCCCAGTGACCACATTTCTCAGACCCTTTGTGGACAACTGCAGCTGCCATCATCAGACAGCACATTATGGTGGCCGCTGCTTTGCTGCTCTGATATTTTTTGAGTTCCAAGCAGAAAAAGTCTTACTTCTCATAGGTGAGCTATTCTATTGTCTCTTGTAAATTCTACAGTTAGAGAAATTTGGGTGCTCCACAGAAATCCCATAAGTGCCTTCCATCCTTGGCCTTGGGTAGATAATAAAGTATTCTCACATTCAATAGCAGACCTGAGTTTGAGGCCAGCCTGGTCTTCAGTGTGAGTCCAGGACAGCCAGGGCTACACAGAGAAACCCTGTCTTGAAAAAAACAAACAGTAAAAAAGGCCCTTTTAGACAAATGTCACATGTCTCTTTGATGCATGGGACTTACATTTAAAATTATATGTACACATATATGTTTGTACATGTATACACAGGTACATGTGTATATATTTAGGTAGCAAAGTTAGAAAGTGAATCTTGAGAAAGGAAGAAGAGGTCCAATGGGAGGTGGAAGACAAGAGGATAATGAAAACATAGAACAAAGTAGAATGAAAACTAACAGGAAGGAGCCAGCTGGAACTGAGGATGGATCATGAGGGGCAGAGGGGACATGGCAAAGCATGATATGTGTATGAAGTTGTCGTGACAAAGCCCATTGTATACTAACAAATTAATAAGAAGAATAACAATAGCAAAAGTAGATCATTTTGCATTTTTTTTCTGTGTACTTTTTCATTTGAGTTAAATCTTGTCCTAGGACCAGATGTAGACACTACTTCCCTTTGAGAAATACTAGAGACCCACACATTCCCATGGCCAACTTCTAACTAGAATCACCCAATATGACCAAGATGGCCAAAAATGTCCGTTTTCAGGCAAGAGAGTTGTCTCAGTGGATAAGTCTGTGTGCTAGCCTTGCAGAGAATTGCAGTTCAATTCCAAACACTCATTTTGAGGGCTCACAACTGCTGGTAACTCTGGTTCCTGGGATGCAATGCATCTGACCTACACACACACACACACACACAGAGAGAGAGAGAGAGAGAGAGAGAGAGACAGAGAGACAGAGAGAGAGACAGAGAGACAGAGAGAGAGAGATGGACACACAAGCACAGGATTTAAATGTAACTGAATATCAGTCTCTTTTGTTTAATAGGAGAACCCCCAATTTTTCAGTGCCCATGGGAATAACTCAGGCCAATTGCACATGAACAAAAGCACGTGAGACCATACCTGCACATGATCTTCTAGGACCATTTCCCCTTTCCTCTCCTCTCACTGAGGAAATGAAAGAATGGATCACCTGCCATGGAGAGAGCATTGGAAGCTCCATGCACCCCCGCCCCCGTCTCCCAGAAGCTCATTTCCCTGGGGGCTGTGATATGGGAGGGAAACATCTATGCTACAGGAATCATCGTACATCGAAATATCTTTGTTATTGCTCTGATAGACCAATTCATACAGCAGAGACTTGAAATGTCTTCCTTGGCATTGGGCATTGGAGGAGCAAAGTATACAGAGAGCTGATAGAGGGGCACAGGAGAAGAATGTTCTAAATGCCAGATCCAAAACTGCTGCAGGATTCTGAGAACTCTAACATCAAAGACACTGCTTATACGGACATAGAATAACCATGAAGAGATAGACAGCATGCTCTTATTACTGTTTAAAAGACCAACGCTCACTCAAGGTTTCTAAGTGTGGATGATTACAAGAAGACACCAATGAAGCCGTTGAGTGGACACTGCTGGAAATGGGAACTGGACATCAAGAGCTACAGCATTAGAGGAAACTATCTTCCTCCAGGTGCCCACAGATATGAGCCTGTGGGAAGCCACATGTGCCGTTGCAGGGTGGCGCTGGCTACCGCTGGCCACCACACATACATAGGCAGTAAAGTTTTTTTGCCAAGATGAGGTTTTGAGAATTAACCAATCAGATGAGAGGCAAGTTAACCAATCAGATGAGAGACAAGTTAACCAATCAGATGAGAGACAAGTTAACCAATCAGATGAGAGACATGCAAATGAGGTGGTAAGCATAACCCATGCATAACCAATCCGGGTGTGAGACACGCCTCTCCTAGGCCTATATAAGCAGCACCAGTTCTGGGCTCGGGGTCTCTTCGCCTCTGCAATCAAGCTCTCCCAATAAACATGTGCAGAAGGATCCTGTTGCAGTGTCGTTCTTGCTGGCGAGTAGGGCATGTGCAAGATGAGTCTATGTACAACTCTTCACAGAGCAATAGTTAACCCTTAGAGAGCCAGTGTGGTAGAGGAGATGTGCTCAAGGTGCATTGTGCCCAGGCCTGACCATGTCATAATGATACCTGTCATTCATACAGCTAATAGACAGTAATAGATAGTTCAAAAAACAAAGATACATGGGGAAAAGACCCAATAGAAAAATACAGCTTTTCTTGTATCTACTCAATATCTGTCTACTTATATCTGTTGATCTATTATCTATCTATCTATCTATCTATCTATCTATCTAAATCTATCATTGGAAGTAAGAAAAGTGTCAACCAATCTACAATGAATTGTTAAAGATGGAAAAATCCCAGCCATGTGACCTCTGTCACACAGGATCCTCTTACTTTGTTCAGGGGTGGAGTGGGGAATGAAGTGTGGGGGTCAGGGGTAGCCACATTCTCAATGGTGCAGTGAAAGAAAATGCAGTATGTTCTAAAGTAGTTCTTACCAATGACTATATAAATAAAGTTCATCTTTGAGAGTTAGATGATAGGTAGGTAGATAATACAAAGATGATAGATAGGTAGGTACATACATACATGCATACATACAGATAATAGGTTATAGATAGATAGATAGATAGATAGATAGATAGATAGATGAGAGAGAGAAAGAGGGAGAGAGGAGAGGGAGGGGGGAGAGAGAGAGAGAGAGAGAGAGAGAGAGAGAGAGAGAATAAATACAAGAGAAACTGGGTCTCTTCCCAACCTATCTTTGTTTGTTTGAAATCTCTGCAGCCCTGCCTCTCTCCACCCTCCCCACACACATTATCATCATTTTGCAAAGGTCATTCCTCAAGGAAAGGATCATCACCAAGTCAGAGCGGAGACAGCTCAGCTGCAGCCCGCCTTGCACTGATCCAAGCTGCCTGCCAACCCCCTCATCAGCACCTCAGTCAATATTTCATCTCGGAGCTAAAATTAAGCCGTCACCCCTCCTGCAAGCAATGCTACTCCTGAAATAAAAAATTATACATGAGGTTAGAGGAGGCTCACTTAGCATCTGAAAACACTTCCCCCGTGACCTTGAGCTTCTATCGCCTGAGAGCCAAAATAAAATCTCCCCGCTCGAGATATATGAATAAATAATTAACCATGAAAATAAAAGCAGCTCTGAAAAGAAGAAGGCAGGACTTTTCCATTGGCAGCTGAAGTCCCTTTTGTGTGTGTTACTCTCTCTTTCCTGCACAAAATGCTTGCAAGACAAAAAAACAAACAAAACAGAAAACAGCAAGCCAGGGAGTAGTGGGTAGTGGACAGATTCCTTCTTCCCTCTTCCATGGGCCTTTCCTGGATCTTCAGAATGGGTTCAGGTTCCCAGTCGATGGGCAGCAGTACCACCACACACACACACACACACACACACACACACACACACACACACACGGTCTACACCAGCACCAAGTCTGTGCCTCCCATCCATGACATCCTTCCCAAGATGAGCATGGGGTGCCTTTGAAGCAATTGACCTGCCAACCACATTTTCCCCCACAGGATGTAGAAGAGTCTGATTCCAACGGAGACCACTCTGGGATCACTTGATGTTCCCACTGCCAGATGTCTCATGCCGACACTGCCTTCGGCGGGGCGGGCCTTCTGAGAGCAGCTCACACACTGAAACAAAAATAATGGCCTCAAAGGTTGAGAAAAATGTCAGCAGTTTAAGAGCGTTTCTTGCTGAAGGCCCAGGATCTGCTCCTAGCACTCACTTGGTGGCCCACAACCATCTCTAACTCCAGCTCTAGGGAACCCAACGCCTTCTTCCAACTTGCCAAGGAATCGGGCACACATGTGTTGCACAGTCATACAGGCAGGCAATGCACACACATAAAAAATAAATCTTTTTTAAATGTTTAAATAATAATGACTTTAGAGAGCATCCCAACCCCCTACCCCCCCCTTCCAGGAACTAACTGCAGGGGAAAACAATTACAAATAGCCCTTTCCTCTTCAGTAGGAACTGATCCACGCTGTGACTCCACAGCTCAGCCAGTCCTAAGCCCTTTGAAGAACTGCCCATACCTTTCACACCATTACAGTTCAACAAAGAACACACCCCAGTGTGCATAGAGGATGCGGTACATAGAAGGAGCAGCCTTGCTGCCACCCGGTGAGAGGAGAATGTGGCCAGGAGCCAGGCACCTCCCGCACATCTCCCTGGGACTGCAGTTCATGAGCAAACATAAAAAGCCCTTGATCTCCGAGAGCTGAAAAACCTAACTTTCCAGATCCTAGTTTCACAGCGCCTATTGCTCTTCCTTAGTCAGCTCTGCGTACCTCCCTGGTAACTCATTTCTATCAAATATTTTCTGAAGAAGGACAACAGATTAAGTAATACGGAAGCTCAATGGGCCCTTTCCAGCCACTCTTCAGACCAAAGGAAACTGGATTTTCTCAGTATTCTGTGATAAACGTGTGACAGTGATGGTTTGAGTTATTACTCCAGAGAGTTGGTCAGTCCCAGGGGTTCTCTGTCCAGGCAGCAGGAGTACAAGGTGGGGCTCCTCACATCTTGCAAGATCAGGAACCAGAACTGAAGTATGTGACTTCAAAGGCATTCCCCAACAGCTCAACTGTCATGGCAAGGCCCCACCCCTAAAGGCTCAACTTTCAACCAGCTGGGTACCCCAAGTGTTTGCATATATGAGCATAATTTTAAAAATCATAACAGAAGTCAAACAAAGGTCCTTCCTTTCCCATCACCATTCTTGAGCTCAGAAATAAGGTTCTTTTTTATTTTAATTTATTTATTTACATTCCAAATGCTACCCCCAGATCCTCCCTCCCCCATCCCCTTCTCTTCTGAGAGGGTAGTGCTTTCTCTGAATATCCCCCCAACCTGGTGCATCAAGTCTCTGCCAGATTAGATACCCCTTCTCCCACTGAGGCCAGACAAGGAAGCCCTGTTGGGGAATGGTTACTAGAGTCAGGCTACAGCTTCAGGAAGAGCCTCCACTCTAGTTGTTGGGGTCCCCATGGACACTGAGCTGCATATCTGCTACAGATATTCTGGGGGGCCTCATTCCAGTCTCTGTTTGTTCTTTGGTTGGTGGTTCAGTCTCTGAAAGTCCCCAAGGGTCCAGGCTAGTTGACTCTATTGGTCCTCCTGTGGGGTCTATTTTAAGGGGAATTTCTCCAACAATTCTGTAACTTCTCAAGGTCCCTCCACCTTCAGGATTCCAGGACTCAGGCCTGGAGAAATGGCTTAGTAGTTAAGAGTACTTACTGCTCTTGTTAGGGGGCCCAAGTTTGGTTCCCAGAACCTATATTAAGTAGTTACAACCAACTTAACTCCAACTGTAGGAGATCCAATGACATCTTCTGGTCTCCTTGGGCACACACATACACACACACACACACACACACACACACACACACAATTTTCTGGTCTCCTTGGGCACACACATACACACATACACACACACAATTTTTTTAAATGGAAGAGTCCAGGACTGCCAATATTTCTTCATCCATAACTGCCTCTAATAGTAAACCTCCAACCTAAGTAATTTTACAACATAATAAAACAGCTTTGCAAATCCTGTGTGATAGCAACATATGTTTAACAAACCGCTCACTCCTGTCCCCCTACAGTCCAAACAAACTCAGCCTGCTACTTACCTACCTTATTTGTATGTTAGATTTTTGATTCTTGTCCTAAATGCAGCACTGGTTCAACCTAATTAGGGTATAATTAATGACAAACATTTACAGTATAAAATTTGATGTTTTAACAAGTGTAAACCAACATGACACTGTCTATAATCAAGATAATAAACTCAGAGCAGATTAGAAGCCAGCAGCATATTCTAACTTCTCAGATGCTCAAACTGAAGAAGCCATAAAACAGCCTCTCTGCAAGATAGGAGACTGCGGAGACACACTGAAGAGACTTGGAGAGATCAAGTATGCGGGTTGCTGCAATGGAAGATGAAAAATAACAAAAGCATTTGAACCCACAGTGACCTAGCTGCTTCAGTTGTCAACTTGGTGCAACTTACAAATCGCCTCAAAAGAGAGCCTTAGTGATGGATTATGTACAATAGAGGAGCCTGTAGGGCTGTCTGAATTAAGTTAATTAGTGTGAGAAGACCCACCATGGAGAGCGCCATCCCCTAGGCAGGGGATCATGAACTATGTAAGAATAGACAAACCAAGCTGAACACAGCAAGCTAGTAAGCATGCGCACATCCATTTCTCTGTGCTCAACTGTGGGGCGTACATCCATTTCTCTGTGGTCGACTGTGGGGCGTACATTCATTTCTCTGTGCTCGAGTGTGGGGAGTACATCCATTTCTCTGTGCTCGACTGTGGGAGTAACATGAAAAGCCGCCTGGAGTTCTGACCTTGGCTTGTTCACAATTATGGGCAATAACCTGGAATGTAAACCAAAATAAAGCTTTTTCCTCCCTAAGTTGCTTTGGATGGGGTATTTCCTCACAGCAATAGAAATGAAGCTGGGACGTATGCCATGAGGAAATACTGGCACAGGAAAGGAAGCTGAAGTGTGCTGGGTATTTGTTTCCCTTTTCCACACAGTGCTGTGGATAGAGAGGCATTCTGAATACGTTGTACAGATGCTCTGCCACTGAGCTACCCTCCTTGCTCAGCTGAGAATCAGACAGCTGGCTCTACACGCAGCCCTCCCTGCTCAAACTCCAGTGGATACGTTTAACTCAAGGAAGAGATGAGTTTTGTTTTGTTTTGTTTTGTTTTTTAAAGGACCAATGACTGAGATAAGCATAATTGAGGTGGGCATGAAGACTAGTACCTGGACATCCACAAGGAATGAGACAGTAAAAGGCCCGTGTGCATCATGGCCACGAGAGAGCACCGCATGGTTGCTCCCACACGCCTTCAGAAGCTATGCTTTGAATGAGAGCAGAGGAGTAATCTCTAAAGGGGACTCCATGCACCACTGTTTACCCTGCTCCTGCCCAGATCTACCGACAAACACCCACTTTCATGAGACTTACAAAAATAACAAGATTTTCCAGTTCTGATGCAGCATGTGGTATGTCAAAATAAACTAAGCCCTGCCAAAGCAACAAGGGAATTACATCCCAAAATCCACCTGGAAACCTATTCAGTATTTCCCAGTCTGAAATCCCAGCCACGTCATCAGGAGAAAGCTTCCCTGTACAAAGGCCCTTACGTAGCAGCTGAGAGACTCTCCACCTCAATACAGGGGTGAATCTCAGTGCAGAGACACAAAAGAAATTTCCAAATCAGGAAACATGACTGACTCCCCAAAAACTCTTTATTCTCCAACGATCACAAAATTGTAGAAATGTCAGATAAAGCAGTTTTTGAAACAACTTAAAAATGAACTCTGGGGGAAAGACTGTGTGAGCCAGGGGATAGGGAAGAGCCCGGAGAAACATCTTGCAGGCATGACAGGACCACTGCACAGGTGAGGTCACAGCAGCTGTGGTCACCTGCACAAGACCTGCCCAAGATCAAGCCAGTCCCCATTCAAACAGGGGTGGGGGAGGGCTCATCATAACCGATGAATTAAAGAAATCAGACTTCCGCTCCTCAGGAAAATAACAATATAAAATAGGGTTATTTTATGTAGTCAGGCATAACATACTTTTTCCTTATTAGTAAACATTTTTTATTTCAAGAAAACAGCCATGCAGATAACCCCAGTTCAATAGCAAGACCACCTCAGGATTTTGTTAAGTAACACTCAGACTAATTGAGCTATTTCAGAGAGGAACCATTTAGACTCAATACAGCACTTTCCCTGGGACACATATTGGCAATTGAATTCCTCATCATTGCATTTAATTGATCAGTCCTGCCTTAATGAAAATGATACCACTTTTTTTTTCTCTAGTATTTGACTGAAGAAGTCATCCAGGGAAAAATAGAGGCATTGAGTTTTTAAAACATAAATGAGAGTTTCACAAAAAACGATACAACCAAACCTCCAGATGATGCTCTACCCAACCCCCAATTGCTTAACAGTAAATTCTCTTCCCCCAAAACATAGTAACAAATTCTGCAAAACTGTGACTGGTCCCTTGCAACAGTTACAGGGACTTTCCCCTTCCTACATAGTCTTTCAGAGAAGTTGGGACCCTCCATTGGAGTTCTTGGTCTCATCAATAAAAGAATTTAGGACCTGACTCAAAGGGAAATTTGAGGACAATTTTGTAAGAGTCTACCAAAACATACAGAGAGAGACAGAGAGAGAGACACAGAGAGAGACAGAGACAGAGACAGAGACACAGAGAGAGACAGAGACAGAGAGAGAGAATGAGGAAGGGAAGCTGTAAATCTCAGAAGCTGCCCAGAGGTCAGTCAGAAGCCACATGACATGACAAAAGAGAGAAAGCTTTAGCTTCCAGGGAAGTGTGAAAAAATCGTGAAGTACCAAAGAAAGCATATGTAGGCTCTGGCCGGAATCGGAAGTAAAGAGACAGCAGAGAAAAATGGAAAGTTATAACTTTCTAAGTCAGACTTCAGAAAGGCAGGCAGACCTAACAGAGCCTCCTGGCAGCTTTTTAGTGACTGCCCAGGTAGCAGGGAATCTGGGCAGGGAAAGTACATTATGTCAGTAAGTGGGTGATTATCCCTTCCCTCTCTCCAGCATGCGCTGGGTGAATCACCTTCCCAGGGGTAATCTTTTAGCTGGTGGTGGTTGACTGGCCCAACTCAAATAACTCATATTTCACTTAGTTTGGAATGGTCAGTCCAGCCAGGCCAGAGGTAGATCACATTCTCTATAGCAGAAGAAATAACTCTCTCTTATTGGACCTCCATGGAGTTAAGAGCTGTAACATTGATGTTGGATATTAGCTCATAAGAATATGAACACATGCTGACCATAGGAGTCAGTATATATGAAGAAATATATCATAGTAGAGCATGAAGAAATAGTCTCTAATTCACATTCTGCTTCCTGCTCCTTCACTCCTAGACCAGTGGTTCTCAACCTCCCTAATGCTTTGACCCTTTAATATAGTTCCTCCTGTTGTAGTGACCCCCCCCCCCCACACACACACCATAAAATTATTTCGTTGTTACTTCATAACTGTAATTTTGCTACTGTTGAAAATCTAATATAAATATCTGAATGCAGGATATCTGATATGTGAAACCCCCCCCCCCAAAAAAGGGGTCATGACCCACAGGTTGAGAACCCTTCTATGCCATCTGTTCTTTCACTGGTATCTGTACATAGCAGGATACCTGGGCTGTGATGGCTGAGATGGAATTGTGCCCTCTCTGTGTGTACTGCCATCAGACAAGCATTATGCAGTCAGCCCTTGATCACATGTGACTCGTACAGTCTGAAGGGCTGTGTTAAATACTACAACAGTGGAGAGTGGGGGATTGAACCACACTGACTTGCTAGAAGAAGTGGCTAAGGGAGAGTTTCTGAGGTCAGTGTTTCATAGGCTCATTAGGTCTAGTCAACACAGCTTCCCAAAATGAAAAGGCTGAAAGTACATTACCACCATCGCAGAATGGTAGTCTTTGTCTTACGCAAAGTCTATTCTTTCTATTTATACCATATAACGTGTTATTTTCAGTCACTCAGCTTGTCGGGCACCTGTGCTGGACTCTGACACAAACACCTCATCCTCAGTGAGGGGTACGGAACCAGGAGCTCTGAGTGGCTGTGGTGACATCACACATAAGTCCCAGAGGAGCTCTGAGTGGCTGTGGTGACGTCACACATAAGTCCCAGAGGAGCTCTGAGTGGCTGAGCACAGGAGCTTCTCACAGGCAATCATTAGAATGTATGTCTGGAACACTGAATTGTGATTGAGCTGTAATGAGGCTCTGAGCAGGAAAAAAACAAAGTCTATGCTTTTATGCTTGGTAGCCTTAATTTTTTCAAGAAAACCTCCAACATGTACTATGAGGAAGGTTAGACTTTCATTTTGATGGCATTTTAAAGTGGAAGAGAATTAGCCCTCCTCAACCCCAGCAGAAGAGGAAAGGAGTTGGTAGAGCATACATACGCATGTGGGTTGGTCTCCTCCACCTTCCATCCTGGGCAGCACAGAAAGGCCTTCTGTTCAATAGACATTCTTCTCACCAGAATAATGATAGTTCGTTCTTATCTTAATGTACTCCACGTCTCGGTGTCAAGGAGTCCTCCTGGGGATTCTAACCACATAGCACACTAAAGTGATAGAAGAAGAAGAACAAGAAGAGGAGGAGGAAGAGGAGAAGGGGGAAGGAGGAAGAGGAAGAGAAAGAAGGAGAAGAAGGAGGAGGAAGGAGGAAAAGGAGAAGGAGGAGGAGGAAGAGGAGGAGAAAGAGGAAGGAGAAGGAGGAGGAGAAAAATTATGTTAACTGTTTGATAAAATACAGTCAATCTGCTGAGCACAGGGTCCCCAATGAAGGAGTTAGAGAAAGTACCCAAGGAGCTAAAGGGGTTTGTAGCCCCATAGGAGGAACAACAATATGAACTAACCAGTACCCCCAGAGCTCCCAGGGACTAAATCACCAACCAAAGGCTACACATGGTGGGACTCATGACTCCAGCTGCATATGTAGCACAGGATGGCCTAGTCAGTCATCAATGGGAGGAGAGGCCCTTGGTCCTATGAAGACTCAATGCCCCAGTGTAGGGGAATGCCAGGGCCAGGAAGCAGGAGTGGGTGGGTTAGTGAGCATGGGGAGGGGGGAGGGGATAGGGGTTTTCAGAGGAGAAACCAGGAAAGGGGACAATATTTGAAATGTAAATAAAGTAATATCTAATAAAAAAAAATAGTAACCAAGACATGAAAAAATACAGCCAATCTTTAAAATCAAGGTCAACTTTGAAATGAAGACCTTCCAAGAGAAAATAATTTGAAAGAGGAGCTCAAACAGCCCTGCACTTTGATGCCCCTCTCTTTTTGCCTATGCTTTCAGAGTATCATTAGAGAAATACTCCTTGATTTACAATGCATCATGTTGAATGTGCCCATCATAAGTTGAAAATATCTTAAGTCAGAACACATTGAATTCACTTAAATACTAATCACCGTAGCTTAGCCTTGCGTACTTGAAGCATAGGCAGCTAGCATTAGCCTACAGCTGTATACAATCTTCTAATGAGAAGCCAGAACCGTGTGTGTGTGTGTGTGTGTGTGTGTGTGTGTGTGTGTGTGTGTGTGTGTGTGTGTGTATCTTTATATGTGTGTGTAGGTACATGTGGAGGCTAAAGTTTTGTATTCTTTTCTTTTCCTTCTTGTGCGGGCCTGTGATTGGCCTAGACCTTGCCAAGGTTGCTAAGCTAGCTGGCCAGTGGTCCTCACAGAGTGCTTGCCTCTCCAGTACAGGGCTTATGAGACTGCACCACCATGCTCAGCTGCTTTGCTTGGGTTTTGAGGGATCAAACTCAAGCAGGTCTCCATGACTATAACTGAGCTGTCATTCAGCTCTCTAAGCCTGTTGGCATGAAATGTATTAAGGGTTATGGCAAAACAGTACCAAGTTGTTGCCTCTTAGGCTTGTGTGGTTGAGAGGCAGCTATAGCTCATGGCTGCCTTCCCAGCAAGACAAGAAGCCCCAACACGTGACACCTTTTTGTGGGTGCAGAATCATCAAGTCCATGGGTATCAAGATTGGGGTGCACAGCAGAAAGCAGCATACAATGTCCATGCACACCTTCTTATTTAAAGCAGCCAAGGTCAGAATGAATCTGTTGACACCAGGCTCTTACTATTAAGCAATGTATTTTGTCAGTTATGCAGTTAGTATGTGTTTAAGGGTGAAAAGACAGACCAACAAAAATAGAGAGATATACCCCACCCACCATACATAAAAATTATTGGAAAAAAATGAATACGCACTAAACATTCATAGACTTTTCCCTGTTAGTATTTCCTAAACATAACAAGTATTTACATAACGTTTACATTGGGTGTAGCATTGTAAATAACTTACAGATACTTTAAAGTACATGGGAAACGTCTGTAAGATGTGTGGAAATATCAAGGCATTCACACAGGGCACTTGAGCACTCACAGACCTCGGCATCCACAGGCAATTGGAGAGTCGGTCCTCCAAAGATACAGAAGAATGACTAGAATCCAAAATTTGGTCAGCCAGAGAAAACCACCATCATTTTCCTGTGCACATATTTTGTAATAAAAACAAGATCCGGCTAAGTTGCGGTGCACTAATATTAAAGCCCTTGGGAGGCTGGGGCACAAGCACTGTGACTTCACCTCAGCCTGAGCTACAGAAAACCATGCCTGGGAGAAAAGAGCAAAGTATGTTATTCTTCCTCTGTTCTTTTGTTTTTGCACTTGATCAGCCGTGCATGAATTTGCATTGTTTTTATAATTCCCACATTTAAATTATATGTGTCCATGTGGGTGCGCTTTACTTCCTCAATGTTCCACTTCTCAGGATGTTTTCAAGCTTGTCTTTCTTTCTTTGTCAGATTTTTGTTTCGATTTAATTTCAGCTTTTTGTGGTGTTTTTTCTTTGATGGTTTGTTTGGGTTTGGTTTGGGGTGTGTGTGTGTGTGTGTGTGTGTGTGTGTGTGTGTTTTCGACAAGGTCTCACTGAGTCTCAAAATTCTATCTCAGCCTCCCAAGTGCAGGAAGTAAAAGGCAAACAAACATGCCTGGCTCTGGTTCTCCAATACTTTTCCCTATTGTGATGATGAAAAAAAAATTTAACTAAATTGTTAACATTTTTCTACAGAACAAAGGTCTAAAAGTATCACTGCTGATCCAAAGATACCCACATTTTAAGGTGTTCTTATTTGAATTGCTAGCTGCATCTCCAAAACTAGTAATTTATATTGTAGCCAGAAGTATAATAAAGACCTGGTAGCAGTAGTAATAATGATAATAATAATAATAGTAATAATAATATCAAACTTGCATTGTAGAGAATTATCTTTTCTTATTTAATATCTATCAGTTTGACAGGTAGAACACCCCTTAACATTTCTTTGTATTGCTCATATTTTCATTGGCCACCATCAATGTTCTTTTTGTAACATGCCTATTTGGGTACATTTTTGCCATATTTCACTGAATGCTTTCTTTTGAAACTTTTCTTTAAAACGTTTCAGTGTGTATGCCTGTGTGTAGGTTTGCACACGTGAGGCGTATGAATGCAGGCACCCAGAGAAGCCTGAGAAAAATGCCTGGTCCTCTGGAGCGGCTAGATGTCAGTGTCAGAAACTAAACTGGGGTCCTCTGCAAGGCAGGTGCATGCACTGGGCCACTGCGCTATCTTCCCAGCCCCAAATATTTCCCTGTTAACCCCACTGATATATTAATTTATGCCCTTTGTATTCAGACTTATTATCAGCCCAAAACATCTAAACCCTAAGAAGTCAAGTGCTCAGACCCAACTCTCCCATCTAGTTTGTATCCTACTCTCTGGTGGTTATTTATGGTCCACTTACATATCTATGAAATTTTACTTTGTTGAATTCAGAGCATAGTAAGAAACCCTTAAAATGATTTTGAGACCTATCCTGTTTTCTCCCTGTTCTGTGACACCCGCCAGTTTAACCCATATCCTATTAACACATCCACTTAGGTTATGATAAATAACGTAACTGGACAGGCATGGATTTACAGAAAGCCCTTTTCTTTACAAAAAGACTTTAATTCATCATTTCTCTCACAGATGCCCTCAGGCTATGTTGGAGTCCTGTGCATTTATTAATGTCCATGGCCAATAATGGAACACATAATAAGTCAGAGATAACATGGCTTCAGTTCAAAGAAGTTTACAGACTTGGGGGAGTATCATCAATCAGCGTTGTGGAAAGCACAATTGCTCCAATGATGAGTACAAGGGTGGGGGAATACTCAGCACTGGAGTGAACAATTATAAGGGCCTGCCAGTTGGAATATGTTGATCAAACCATGATGACTGCTTGGCTCAGGGCAGAGATGATGCAGAGACACACAAGTAAATAGACAAGAAATACGAAAGGGTAAAATCAAAAGCATTTCTTGATAAATCATATATTGAAAACATGAGAAAAACGTTGAGTATGAAAAACCCTAGGTTTCTACCTTGTAAAGGTAAGGACCATGCTATTATCTTAGGGGTAGGGGTCCTCCCATGGTGTAGACGTGTGTGTGTGTGTGTGTGTGTGTGTGTGTGTGTGTGTGTGTGTTCTAATAATGCAAATGTTTTAGGTATTTATTAAATTTTATGTATGAGTACTTCTCTCAATGTATACAGTGCACCACATGTTGGAGTGTCCATTGAACCCAGAAGGCATGAGGTCCCCTAGAACTGGAGCTATAGATGGTTCATTAGCCACCATGTGGGTGTTGGGAACTGAATCCTGGTCCTCTGTGAGGGCAAGTGCTCTGAAGTGCTAAGCCACAGCTCTAGCAATACAAACATTTTAAGCTGACCACTTACATAATTCCCTGCTCTAGCTTGTGTCTGCTTTCAGGGTTTGATTAGCACCAAAACCACATAGGCGTCACCTGGGTGTCAGCTGGATATCACCTGGGTGTCACCTGGGTGTCAGCTGGGTGTCAGCTGGGTGTCAGCTGAGTGTCAGGGTTAAGTCTTGGTGGATTGGCACAATGGCTCACAGCCCTTAGTTTACCAGGTCCTCATATCAACTGACCCCTTTAATATAACTCCCACACTGAATTCTTTCACTGATATAAAGATCCAACTTAGGAGAAAATTCATTTACTTTTTTTTTCATTTTTTAAGCAGCACTTTGGAAGATCTGTCGTAAAACTTCAGAGTAAAGTCGATTGTTTTACTTGTCACAGGCTAATTGGGAAAGAGATCTATAGGTAGGTAGGTAGGTAGGTAGATAGATAGATAGATAGATAGATAGATAGATAGATAGATAGATAGATACATAGATAGATACATAGATAGATACATAGATAGATAGACACATAGATACATAGATAGATAGATAGATAGATAGATAGATAGATAGATAGATAGATAGATAGATACATAGATACATAGATAGATACATAGATACATAGATAGATACATAGATACATAGATAGATACATAAATTGATAGATAGATAGATAGATAGATAGATAGATAGATAGATAGATACATAGATACATAGATAGATAGATACATAGATAGATACATAGATAGATACATAGATAGATACATAGATAGATACATAGATACATAGATAGATAGACAGATGAGCTCAAGCCAGGGAAAGGGCAAGGAGGTCATATCAGGCTATGGAATTGGAGGAATTTTTTTAAATGGAAATTGAATAGATCAAAGTGGAGAGAACCTTACTTGGCCTAATGCTGAACTCAGAAGAAACTGGACAGGAACAAGAAAAGTGCTATTCACAGGACCTATTGCCGTGAAGTAAGTAAATTGGGTTACCTTCAGGAAAAACTCCTTAAAGACATTAAGTAAATTACTAACAGTTGCTGTGCACACACTTAGATAGATCAGGGGAACAGAAGTAAACCTGAGAATATGCTATTACATTAGGGTCAATTGATTTTCAAGAAAGGGCCAAGACAAGACAATGAGGACGCATGCTTTTTCAATTGACTCAGTAATAAAAGTGGATCAGTCAAAACAATGAAGTCAAACCTCTTATAGCACAAACACACACACACACACACACACACACACACACACACACACACACAAGTTTAGGACCATAGACCTAAATTTTTAAGAGCCCAAACTTCAATATTTATGCAATTGAATATTTCTTACTGGTTTTTTTTGAGACAAGGTCTCACTATATATCCCAGTCTTCCTTCAAATTGTTCACCCTCCTATCTGTACCAGAAGACAGAATTACCACAAAGCCTGACTACACAGTGGATTATTTAACAATAAAGAATAATAAAATAATAAACAGGAAACACAGAGGTGAGTCTTTAAAGCAGTGTGCTAAACAAAAGCAACCAGATATACAAGGTCATGTATAATAGTATTTTATTAGTTCAGATCTTTCCTGACCCAAAAGATCTCTGGGAATTATGTCAGACACCAGAGGTGTGTCTTGTCAATCTCCTGGGCATTTCTCAATCCAGTCGAGTTGACAGCCACAATTAAACATCACAAGACATGTAAGGAGAGGTGTGCTGGACCATCTGGATAGGACTAGTCGACAACTGAATACCACAAAGTGACTCAAGTCAGTGTTGTGTAGGCCAGAAGTGTTAACTAGCCAGGCTCTGCTTGGCTTCCTGCATTACAAAGCCATAAGCTATGATAAAGAGACTGCAATGTATTATTAAATTGGTGGCTAACTGGTTTTGTTTGCTTTCTTGATTGAAAGCACTAAGAATAAACCCAGTAACCTGCACACAACTAAGCAAATCTTCTACCACACTCTATACCTCACGTTTGCTTTTACTTTTTATTCTGACACAGAGTCTCATCAAGTTTCCCAGGCTGGCTTTTAACTCACTCTGTAACCCAGGCAAGCTTCAACATGGGATCCTCCTGCCTCAGCCTCAGGAGCAGCTAAAATTCAAAGTCCTCACTCCCAGCCAGAGCTGTGGGCTAGCTTGCCGAGCTGTGGCCTAGCTTGCCGTGCTGTAAGTAATCAGGATGGGGTTAATGTGAGCTCACTGTCTGAGGTTCTACAGTGGGTGGAATAGAGTTCTCCCCAGATGTGTATCCAGCCAGAACCTCAGAGTGGCAATGTATTTGAAGGTAAAGGGTTTACAGATATGTGGAAGACAATGATCAAAACAACAGTACATTAGCCTGAAGGCAGGTGCTGAAAGCACTGATAGTTCTCAATAGAAGAGAGAAAGTAGAAACAGATCCAGCAGCAAGGTGAAGGTGGAGATGGACTGGAGTGACACAGCTGTGAGCCTATGACCACTGAGGATTGCCAGGAGCACCAGAGATAGGAAGCTACTAGAAAAGTAATTTCCATTGAGCTTTGGTAGGGGACACAGACATTCATTCTGACAGCCTCACTTTAGCCTCTAGCTTTAGAACTAAAGAGAGTACATTTCTGTCATGCTAAGCCTCTGTGTCTGTGGTGATTCACACTGGTCTGGGGAGGTTTTGTTCTGGTCCATCAGCCTCTGTGTCTGCTGCTGAGAAGTGTGACTGGAATAAGCCCCAAAAGGTAGGCTAATTGCTCCACCCTGGGGGGGGGGGTGAGAGAAACACAGGTCTTTTACCTTCTGGAAAGACCCGAATTCTGTCTGCTCTTTAGAGAATTTGGGCTTTGTTCTCTGATTTTAAAAAAAAAAAAAAAATGGTTGATTTGAAGTTCTTCTGGCCTTTTCCTGTCAGGATGAGACCCACACTTCATAGTGATTTTCTAGGTCCCAGTCACAAGCTTGAGTGGAACTTTTCCACTCTATCCTGTCTACACTGGTACAAAGGTACCATATAACAGGCTCATAACTGCTTGCTTGTTCCTCCCATTCTTTTGTAAAACTATACAAAAAAATAGCATGAGTCAGAACTGTGAGCTTAGATCTCTCTCTCTCTCTCTCTCTCTCTCTCTCTGTCTCTCTGTCTCTCTGTCTCCCGCTCCCCCCCACAATTCCAGTGCTCTTTAAGTTAGATGGGCAGTTGACAAGACATCCAATCAATTGTGAATTTGACATGTTTTGTGCACTTCAGCCCAGAATTCCCAAGTCTACATTTCTTGAGGGTATAATAGAAGATCTTCCCACATCACACACCAAAATTTCTATTTGCTTCAGGACTCCTTTGATCTACACACACACACACACACACACACACACACACACATCAGTTCTGAATGTAGATGCATCTGGCTTAGGCACAATGACACAGACAGCTGTAGGTATAGGGACAGGTTTGCACATATAACAAATGAGTTTGCCTCAACTTGCTCTTGGAGAGTTCATGTCAGCTCCAGATGGTGATTACTTTCAGATTTTTGTATGAGTAGCGAGAAATCCGCACAAATCATGGCTCCCTGGTTTGTGAAATCTATTTTCACCACTTCTGGCTGGCACTGTATTTGCTATGGCTGTTCTCTGGCTTCTCTCTTGTAAAATGTGAGCTACCTATTCAATAAATCATTCCTCACCCAAGGAAAGAAATTACACAATGAAAGCTAGGAAGCAAAACAGTATTTCTCCTTCTCCTTCTCCTCCTCCTCCACCACCATCTTCGCCTCTTCTTTTTCCTTCTCTTTCTCCTTCTTCTTTTCTCTCCCCTTTCTCTTTGTCACTCTCTTTGTGTGTGCGTGAGTGAGTATGTGTGTGTGTGAGCGTGCACACACACAGGTGAGTATACATGTGTACACCTGTATAGAGAAGCCATAGGACAATGTTGCATGTCTTCCTCAGTCCCTCAGTCCCTCAGTCCCTCACCAACTTATTTGGGAAAAGGGTCTCCCACCAAACCTGAGACCCACAAGTTCAGCTAGTCTGACTGGCCAGAAAGCTCCCAGGATCCTCTTGTCTCTGGATCCCCAATGCTGGGATTAAAAGTGTGCAGCCCACACTTGGATTTTTCACATGGAAGCTGGGGTCCACACTCGGGTTTTGTGATGGCATGGAGGCACCTTCACAAGTGACCTATCTCCCTGGTCCCCAGAGCACTATTTCTTACTCCAGATGATCCATAACTCTTTAATAAATGCTATGATTTCAAAAGGATTCTTCTAGCACACAAGCCATAGATCCCATAGTGTCAGACAGCATTTCTGTTGAGTCTGTTATACAATAAAAATCCAGCTGGACCTGAGTAATCACATTTATTTAAATTAAAGCTATAATAATCTACCATCTACTGAATCCCACACACTATCAAATAATATCACGGCATAATTCTAGGGTGTTTCCAGGTAAAGCTATTATAGTCAGATATATGACATTCGAGGCTATGTAAAATGCTTGACATCCTGACCAAGTAATTTCTATCTTTACCTCTGCTGTGAGCCCAATCACATATAAAAATACCTCTATCAATAAGCTAAATTCTCTCAAGCTACGAATAAACATCGATGCTAATTCCTGTCACAATAATGTTTCTTCCTATATCAGATCTCTTCCTGCTGCAGTGACTTCTGGAGTGTCATTAAGATTAAACTAAATGAGGCTGATTTCTGAGTGTTACAACTGTCTGTGTTAGAAATGGAAGGTGTTGTGAATGGCTCATCTTACAGAGAAAGGAGGATGTAACATGTCCTTCATGAGGCCTTTGAGAATCTTTTTCCAATTTCCCTCTGCAATGTTCTGCCAACAAACGTGACATGCACACCACTCAGCAGGTGGTGTCCTCCTGTGGTCCTCTCTCATGCCCATCTGCTTGTCACTAAACATAGGGAGACATTCTTTTGTCTCTACATCAGACACTAACCAAGGATCCAGGCCCTGGGGGAAAATTTATATTTTTATGTATTTTTTAGGTATGAAGAAGAATTATAGCCTGATGTTCTATGCTAGCCAAATATTTGCATTGCTGGTATTAATTTTTTTCTACCAACTCCACTACAAACTAATCCTCAAAATGAATAAACCAGTGATGTGTGATCTATTTTTTCCATAATGACTTAAATTTTAAAAACAAGTGGCTGACGGACTAACAAGACATTATCTCTATAGGCAATGGTGATTATGATATCTTCTATATGAAATTATGAATCCATCTCCCAGGAAGAGTAAGCCAAACCTCATGGGCCCATAGATAAACAGGCCAGCATTGAGTATGAATCTGAGTAGCCAGATTAATATGTGTTTAAAGCGCCACTGCACTCACCTACCTGCAGAGGTTCAAAGAGATAAACAACCCAGAGTCTCCATTAAATTCCATATCTACAGAGGAGCCAAGTGCCCCTGTCTTGGATGGCTGTTGCCATGACCACTCCCCAGAGATGCTGCTCTCAACCAGCCAGTCTGGCCCACATCAGCACCAGTGCTTGGCCTAATGACACAGCTATGAAATGAGTTTGCTGGTCACCGTTTCTTCAGAAGGAAATCAACAAGCCAAACCAATACTCCATATCTGCATTTTTTTCCCAAAAGCAGAGCTCACTTGTCATCGTTTTCTATAGTCTGTCATGTCAGACTCTACTAGGCAGTCAGGAACAGTGGTCATGACCTGAATAGTAATAGGAAGGAAGCCAATGTTGGATTTTGAAAATGTCTCCAGGCACCTGACATTGTTGACTATAGGAATGGCTCTGGCCAGGCCCAATGGTTACCCCTGTAACCTTAGCACTTGAGAGGCAGAAAGAGTTCATGTTCATCACGGGTTACAAAGCAATATTTTGTCTCAAAACAAAACAAAGCAAAACAGAAGTTCCTATATTTTATAGTTTAAAACCATCAAGTCAGCAAAAATGGAAATTAGCCATGTTTGGCAAGCTCTCAAACAACTTCCATTCTGACTTTTAAAAACCTCCTGAATTCCTTACATCCTGGTTCACCGTGTGATGGCACACTCCCTTCCGTGTGAACTCCTGCTTTATGTCAACAGCAGGCTGTGGTCAATATGTTAGAGAAAGCTAGAGGGGTCCCTCCCCAGGCACTGAACAAAACTATGAGTCAAAGGAACCCCTTTTCTGTACACACCATCCAGCCTCAGGCATTCTGTTATCACAACAGAAAATAGACTAATAAAGGTTTCTTCCATGCCAGTGTCCAGCCCCTAATGTGTAAACCCGAGAGTCTCTATGAACAGCCTAAGACTCTAATCTCGTTTCCTTCTCAATCCCAAATCCTCACAGAAACAGAAACTTTCTCTTGCAAGGATAAGTTTACCTGCATCTTCTCTGTACCTTTCTTCCACTCTAAGAAGTAGGATCTTCACCATGGATTTTGAATAGGCTCCCCCCCCCAGAAACCTGGACTTCAGTTGTTCAGACCTAGATGGCTCTGTGAATAACACGCCAAGATACGTGTTCAGCTGTGTTCTTCCTTGGCTTCCTCTTTCTTTACCCTAAAGAGATATGTTTCCTACAGTAAGCAATGGTTATGTTAGTGTCCAGAACTCTTGTCCTACTCAGAAGCTAAAGAGTTAACTTTGTGCTGTTTCCTGGGTGCTGACAAAAGACATGAGATTCAGACCATAGAAACAGTTATTAATCATGGCTCAGGAACAGAATGAGCTCATGTTTGTGTTGGGTTGCCTTTGTCTTCCCCACCTCAAATCCCTACGGGAGCAACTTAAAGCCGCCTGCCTTCTCTATAGAGAGCCCACACTGAGTTCCAAAGGAAGTCGTAACTTCATTTTTTTATGGTTGTTCATTGGAAACATGACTTTGAGCAATGACCCAGGAAAAGAATGGCCAAGCTTTGCATTCTGGAAAATTCCAGACAGAATGTATAAGCATACGCAGGGCCCAGGGAGGACAACCTCATCCAACAATGACTACCAAATACTGGCAGAAGGACTTGGCTATCTCTGAAATACAAGCTCGTGTTGGAGTTCGGATACTGGCAAAACACTGGGGTTACTGGGGGCTTTATCAACAGAAAATCACAGCACAGCTAGTAAAGGGGGCTAGCCACACTGAGGAGGACGCACGTAGAAAATGCATTCAAAGTGAATTTAATATAATTTTTCTGTTTCTTTTTTAGCAGTCCTTAACAGTTTTGAGTGCTAGTTTTGTAGTTCTTTTAAGTGACTTCTCAGATTCTTCCCAGCTTGTCTCCATCATCAAGTCCCCGGGCTGCTGCCCAGGTTTCTCGTTACACTTAAGGCCAGAGTATCTTTAGCCTCATCTCACCCTAGAAGATAAAACACTTGCCCCTAGGCACCCACAGCTTGCTCAGAGGGACATCTCCCACGTGTCTGTTCTCAGCTCCAGGCTCCTGTCCAGAATCTCTTAGGAAGAAAAGATGATGATTTCGATGCTGGATGATGGCTCAGTGGGTAAGCACTTCTGCATAACCATAAGGACATGGCTTCTATTACCAGGCCAAGTAATAAAAATGTGCAGTCCCAGTGCTCAGATGGCAAGATGGAAAGTGGAGGCAGAGATCCCTGAAAACTCACAGGCCAGACAGCCCAATGTCCACCACAGCAAATAGCAAAGACCCTGGCATAAACAAGGTGAAAGGTGATGCCTGAGGTTGCCCTCTGACTTCCACATGCATGAGCACGCGCACACGCACACACATGCACACATGCACACTTACACACACACATATACATGCACACACATATGCACACTTACACACACACACATATATACATGCACACACACATGCACACACACATATGCACACATGCACACTTACACACACACATATACATGCACACACTTACACATTGTATTAGTCAGGGTTCTCTAGAGTCACAGAATTTACAGATAGTCTCTAGATAGTAAAGGAATTTATTGATGACTTACAGTAGGCAGCCCAATTCCCAACAATTGTTCAGTCGCAGCTGTGAATGGAAGTCCAAGGATCTAGCAGTTACTCAGTCTCACGCAGCAAGCAGGCGAAGGAGCAAGAGCAAGAGCTAGACTCCCTTCTTTCAATGTCCTTATATTGTCTCCAGCAGAAGGTGTAGTCCAGATTAAAGGTGTGTTCCACCACACCCTTAATCCCAGATGAAAGGCGTAGCCCAGATTAAAGGTATGTTCCTTGAACTCGGAGATTCAATCTTCTGGAATCCATAGCCACTATGGCTCAAGATCTCCATACCAAGATCCAGATAAGGATCTCCAAGCCTCCAGATAAGGGTCACTGGTGAGCCTTCCAATTCTGGATTGTAGTTCATTCCAAATATTGTCAAGTTGGCAACCAGGAATAGCCACTACACACATACTCACCTGAACACACATACACAGACACACACAGACACACATGCATACACACTTACATATACACACAGACACACATATGCACACATACACATGCATACACACATACTCATATGCACACACATGCACAAAACACACACAGAGACACACATACAGACACACACAGACACACAGATGCACATATGTATACACACACACACACATACACAGAGAATTTTACAGAATATTCTTTCATCAGTTATACAGAGGATTATTAGCAAGACTGACTGTCATTCTTTCTTTTCATCAACTATAATAACTTTTTGTCAGCTATAGTAAACCATTCACTTGAGTGATATCTCGGAATCAGTCAGATTGCCCTGAGTAATTAATGTATGTAATTAATTAATGTAATTACTTCCCCCTCACAGCCCTTCAGTGTATTGTTATAAGTGTGTTGTTAGAACCCTCTTACAGATGGAGAAACAGTTCAGAGGAGTTTATCCAAACATCACTGAGTGGTATAAAAAGACACCAAACAGGACTTCTCCATGCTGAAACACTTATTACTTCTTGCTCGTGCCTTTCCTTCCTAATTGTTCCGACTCCTCCTCCACTCCCTGCGCACTGCTCGGGATCAATCACTTCTCCAGCATCATACTTACATAATTTTTTACACAAATGTGTCTTTCCCAAACTAATGCTGCAGTTAATATAAATAGATTGAGAATACATGGTCCAAAGAAAGAATTCTGAAATCATCAAGAGAGAAACAGCCCATCACAAACAGGGAACCCTCAATCAAGCGAACAGATTTCTCAGAAGCTGTTCTGGAGGAAGGGCTGGTGAGAGGGCTCAGTGGCATAAAGCTCTTGCTGTTTAACCTGAGGGTCTGAGTTTGATCCGCAGAAGCCACCATAGAAGCAAAGAGCTGGTTCCCTAAAGCTGCAATGGCTGTACCACATTTTGAATACATTTAATACCTCTTTAAAACACTTAAAGATAGTGACATTGGTAAGTTCTCTACTGTGTGTATTTTGCAACAAAAAGGGAGGGCAGTATTTCCATGTATAATACCCTAAGTCTCACTGAGGGCTTTTTGATGGTCCAGGTCATATTTCCACTCTGTGACTGAGTCATTCTGAGATTAAATGAACAGAGCTCCGCACGGGGAAGTCCCTTTATTCTGGGATGTAACTTAGAGAGCCCGGCTATCATGGCAGTCCTCCTTTCTGTCAACCTTTTGACAGAGTTGTCATTTCAGATGTCCCAGGCAATAGCAGGTGTATCGAAGGCCATCAGAGACAGCAGGCTTCTGTCTGGAGCTACCGAGTGCAGCTGTCTCCCTACCTGACAGATCCACTGAATGCATGTGGCAGTGGACAATCCACCACCTCACCAGGGAAATATGCAGCTTGCTCCAGCATTCTCCACCAATGGCTGCTTCCTGCCTCCCGCTCACTCAGCCTTGGTCCCTGAGCGCGCAGCCTAGGGAGATAGGCAAGCATTAAACAAATAATTCCGTAAATAGCCATGTAATTACTGCTCTGATGAAAGCGTCAAAGGAGGATTCCAGGATGTGTTACAAGTGTGAAACTCCAGGGCTTACTATCGCTCACAGATCTCCCGGAGATTCAGAGGGTTTACTTGTTAAAGGCATCATTCCGATTAGTTCTTAGTGTCAACTTGATAAAACCAAGAGTCACCTAGAAAGAGGGAGTCTCCGCTGAGGGATGGTCAGATCAATTTGGCCTGTGGTTATTTCTGTGAGGAACTGCCTTCACTGGTGATGGATGCGTGAGGGTTCTCTCCAGTGTAGGCAGCACTCCCACTGGGCAAGCCATGTGGTCCCAGTTTGTGTAAGAAAGAAAGCTGGTTAAGCATGAGCCAGGGAGAACAAGTCAGTAAGCAGCATTCATCCATGGTTTACTCTACTCCAGGTTCCTGCCTTCGGTTCCTGCCCCAACTCCCCCGTGATAGGCTGTTACCTGGACGTACAAGCTGATATAAACCTTTTATCCCTCTATAATAAAACACATCAGATACTGTAATTATGAAGAGAAAAAGGTGCTATGGGCCCATACTTTTATCCACATTTGTGATTAACTGCCTATCTTAGTCAATGTTCTATTACAATGAAGAGACCATGACCTTGAACCTCTTATAAAAGAAAGCATTTAGTTGGGTCTTTCTTACAGAGCTTTAGTCCATTATCCTCATGACAGGAAGCATGGCAGCATGCAGAAAGACATGGTTCTGGAGAGGTAGCTAAGAATTCCACATCTGGATCAGCAGGCAGCAGGAAGAGACAATGAGCCAACTGGGTCTGACTTGGACTTCTGAAACCTCAAAGCCCACCCTCAGGGACACACTTCCTCCAACAAGGCCACACCTACTCCAACAAGGCCACTATTAATAGTGTCACTTACTATGAGCCTATGAGGGCCATTCATTCATTCAAACCAGGACACTGGTCCTGTTGCTTAAGGTCTGTGTCAACACAACATCATTGTAGAATATGCAGTAGAGCGAAATGGCTTGACTTATGACCTGGAAATGGACAACCGTGAGGAGGTAGGCAGGTGGTCCCACAATCCACTTTGAAGGCCTATTTCAAATGAGCTAAAGACTTCAATAAATCCCTTCTCTCAAAGGTTCCCTCATTCCTGATAATAGCACCCTGGAGAGCAAGCCTGAAATTCAAGGATCCTTGAAGACATTCCAACATCTAAACTATGCCTGCCTCCCTGCATCCTGCCACCCTGCATCCCACTTCCCTGCATCCCACCTCCATGCATCCTGCCTCCCTGCATCCTGCCTCCCTGCATCCCATCTCTCTGCATCCCGCCACCCTGCATCCTGCCTCCCTGCATCCTGCCTCCCTGCATCCCGCCTCCCTGCATCCTGCCTCCCTGCATCCCATCTCTCTGCATCCTGCCTCCCTGCATCCTGCCTCCCTGCATCCCATCTCTCTGCATCCTGCCACCCTGCATCCTGCCTCCCTGCATCCCACCTCCCTGCATCCCGCCTCCCTGCATCCTGCCTCCCTGCATCCCATCTCTCTGCATCCTGCCACCCTGCATCCTGCCTCCCTGCATCCCGCATCCCTGCATCCCGCCTCCCTGCATCCCGCCTCCCTGCATCCTGCCTCCCTGCATCCCATCTCTCTGCATCCTGCCACCCTGCATCCCGCCTCCCTGCATCCTGCCTCCCTGCATCCCATCTCTCTGCATCCTGCCACCCTGCATCCTGCCTCCCTGCATCCCGCATCCCTGCATCCCGCCTCCCTGCATCCCGCCTCCCTGCATCCTGCCTCCCTGCATCCCATCTCTCTGCATCCTGCCACCCTGCATCCCGCCTCCCTGCATCCCGCCTCCCTGCATCCCTCCTCCCTGCATCCCGCCTCCCTGCATCCCGCCTCCCTGCATCCCACCTCCCTGCATCCCGCCTCCCTGCATCCCGCCTCCCTGCATCCCGCCTCCCTGCATCCCGCCTCCCTGCATCCCACCTCCCTGCATCCCTCCTCCCTGCATCCCGCCTCCCTGCATCCCGCCTCCCTGCATCCCGCCTCCCTGCATCCCGCCTCCCTGCATCCCACCTCCCTGCATCCCACCTCCCTGCATCCCGCCTCCCTGCATCCTGCCTCCCTGCATCCCATCTCTCTGCATCCTGCCACCCTGCATCCTGCCTCCCTGCATCCCGCCTCCCTGCATCCCGCCTCCCTGCATCCCGCCTCCCTGCATCCTGGGCTTTATGGTCTTAGATACCATAGCAGAGATACAGTTATGTACTGGGGGCTCTGCTGTGAGATGTGCAGGACAAAGAGGGATACAGGAAGCTCCCCCTCAATTTCAAACTTCTTCAGAAGTACTCTTATCTGCCAATGAGGGCCTTTAGCTTTCAGCCTGTCTTCCTATAAAGCAAAATGCAACATTCCCTCAAATAGCCAAAGCCTCAGGAATAATACCAGCATTTGGACAGCAACAAAATTATGAGAATCTGTCCTCTCAGAGAGCTCACTGCTGCTTGCAGAGTTCAAGCTATATCCAAGGTCATTTGTCTCTACGGACATTTTGTTGACTAATAGGAGGCTTCAGATTAAACCCATTAGTTACTGTCCTCCGAGTTGATGCCAAGATGGAAAATAAGGGGAAACTTCTGCTTTTTGAAATTCAAATGAAATACATAGAATTTTTTGAAAGTCCATCTCTTGAGTGAGAATTAGAAACAGATACACAAAAAAGAAAAGAAGGAAGGAAGGATGAAAGAGGATCAGAGAGACGGGAGCATGTTAAAAGAAAAGAAAGATATCGACCAGTTCTATGGAGACAACTGTAAACATGGGATCCAAGTGAATGAATGACCATAGGGGGGCAACTGTATGGTTCTGGTCCATATATTCCCTCAAGGCCGCTCTGCCAGGACCATAGTCCCTAACAGACCCAGGTTCCCCCTCCCAGCTAACATGGCAATACTGACCTCACCTTTCTGAAATCAGAACATCCTAACCCAGTGTGGGACAGGATGTGGAATGGAGTTTGTGAACCCCCAGCAAACACCACAGGTATGTTATCCCTGACTCTCCTTCATTCTGCGATGACATTGGCTGCCCAGCCTTTTAATATTTGAGAATGACACTGTGGAAAGAGCTTCCCTGTCCCTAAGTAAAAACCAATGACAGAGACAACCCTCGATTCTCTGACTTTTCTTTCATTGAATTCCCAAGTGGTGACCAACCATTAACAGAGCCCCGTTGAAATACAAGGCCATTGGTGGCAAAGGGAAGGATGCCCCAGATGGAAGAAACGCTCCAGTCGCTATGTAGCTAGGTAACCACTGCTCTGCAATGACTCGTTTCTCACTTGAAATACTAAAACTACAGTTGTGGCAGATCTGTATAAATGCTCTAAAGCATGTGCAGCAACCCCGGAGATTTTCTGGGGAGTCAAGGGGCAGAAACTACCTGGAGCTGAACCCCAGCTTTCAGGTGTGCAGGAATTGGCCCCTGCAATTGCCTAGGCATAAACAGGCTGAGATCAACAGTAAATGCAAATAAGGGTAAAAAGTCTGTGTTCTCTACCCTTGAAGAGACTCTTACTGTCAGAAATTATGATGCAGCAGGGCTCTGTTTTAATTTTACTTAGTTTTTTATGATACATACCATGGGGCCCTTAAATAAGGCAAACTTTAAAATGTTAATGAAATCATCCTGGTGTCTATCGCTAGCAATAACCACACTCAGTGTGAAGGAACAGCCTTCCAAGCATTCTTCTGTACAAATTTGCCCACACATGCAGACACATTAAGTGCAGATAAGCAAGCACACATATCTGTATATGCAAGTACATATATACAATTGCACATATATTCACATACACAATTGCACACACACATATACAGTCACACATGCATGTAAGCACATATGTACACACATGCAAATGCACAAAAAGGTACACACACTCATATATGGGACTACACATTCACACATATATAAGCTGACACATATGCAAGCACATGTGCATGTTCACATACACACAAATGTACACCAGCACACATGAGACATTATAAATAAATAACTTATGATCAACATGATGTCTTATAATATACTTTATCAGCATTGCTGATGCAGACATATAGGTCTGTAAATATAATATATAAATAATATATGCATTTTGTTCTTTAGATTTAAAACAATTTCCTTAGGTAGCATCTTTGCTCAAGAAAATCAGTCTCTCTCTCTCTCTCTCTCTCTCTCTCTCTCTCTCGTGTGTGTGTGTGTGTGTGTGTGTGTGTGTGTGTGTGTGTGTGTGTGATGTATGTATGCATATGCATGTATTACTCTGTATCCATGTGCCATGACTCACATGTAGAAGTCAGAGGACAAATTCTGCTGTCAGCTCTCACCTTCACCTTGTTTGGCACAGGACCTTCTCCCCTTCTCCTGTTATCCTACTATGTGAGCCACACTGTTGGTCCCTCCTCTACCTGACTTACCCCAGTTTCTAGGGGTTCTCTTGTCTCCTTCCCATGGGATACTAGAATTACAGACATGCACAACACACCCAGGTTGTAGGTTCTACAAATTCAAGCTCAAGTTCCCATGCTTGTGTGACAAGCACTTTGACCCACTGAGATGTCTCCCAAACCCTTAGAAAAATTCTTAAGAGTAGAACTGTGGGGTTTGGGGAAAGTGTGATTCTTTAGAACCTTGGCAGATATGGCTAAACTCACAATGGTCTGTTACCACAGCAGCTGTCTTGGGGTCACTATTGCTGTGATGAAACACCATGAACAAAGTAACTTGGGGAGAAAAAGGTTTATCTGGCTTACAGTTCCACATTTTAGTGCATCATTGAAGGAAGTCAGGACAGGGACTCAAGTAGGGTGGGAACTTGGACGAAGGAGCTGGAGACCATGGAAGGGTGCTGCTCGCTTGGCTTGCTCCTTGTGGCTTGCTCAGCCTGCTTTCCTACAGAAACCAGGACAACCAGTCCAGGGATGGCACCAACCACAAGGGGCTGGACCCTCCCCCATCAACCACTCATTAAGAAAAAGCCTGATGGGGCTGGAGAGGTGGCTCAGTGATTGAGAGCACTGACAGCTCTTTCAGAGGTCCTGAGCTCAATTCCCAGCAACCACATGGTGCTCACAACCATCTGTAATGGGATCTGATGCCCTCTTCTGGTGTGTCTGAAGACAGCAACTGCGTACTCAAATAAATAAAATAAATAAATCTGTAAAGAAAGAAAGAAAGAGAGAGAGAGAGAGAGAGAGAGAGAGAGAGAGGAGAGGGAGGGAGGGAGGGAGGGAGGGAGGGAGGGAGGGAGGGAGGGAGGGAGGAAGGAAGGAAGGAAGGAAGGAAGGAAGGAAGGAAGGAAGGAAGGAAGGAAGGAAGGAAGATGCCTTCTAGCTGTATCCTATGGAAGTATTTTCTCAACTGAAGTTTCCTCACTTCAGATAATTTCAGCTTGTGTCAAGTTGCCATAAGACAGCCAGCACAGAACCCCTGTGCTCCCACAGTTTCCTTCCCAGCTGATGAAGCCCAACCTGGGCCCTCCTCTTGGCCTGGCTAGGTTCTACCTTTTCCCGGAAGGCATGGGTATGCCTGGCCTCCTAAGTATCTCTCAGAGAGGAGTGAACCCTAGGCTTTCTCAGCCCCACAGTTCCACAGTGGATCAGGATCCTGACTGCCATCAGAGAACCTCCTCTCTTCTGCAGTCTCATGTGGTCCTCCCTCCACATGGTAGACCTGTGGTGGGACCTGACACAAGAGTCACCACTCCCCCTAACACAGGCCTGAGTTCTCAGCAAGTGATGCTGTGTAGAGACTCCAAGCAAATATCTGTACCATACAGTTAAGAGTGATCGCCCAGTTGTGATGTACAGAAGTAGTTCCTACCTTCAAGAGGCACCTTTTACCTGCTGGAAACATCTAGCAACATCTAAAGACACTTTATATCATCACAACTGGGGCAGTGTGCTACCCTTGACCAGTGAGTGCAGGCTAGAGACACTGCTAACAGACTTCCAGGACACAGAACAGCTCCTATGAGACAATTACCTAAGCTAAATGGTGAGAACTCCCAGCATGTATTATGTACCCCTGGCTATTTTGGGTTCTTTGTTTTGGGTTTTGTTTCAATACAAGCTCTTACTCTCTCTCACTATGTAGCACAGGATGACTTCAGACCCAAAATCCCCCTCCCTCAGCCTCTTAAGCTGGGTTTACAGATATGTACTACCACGCCTGACTTATAGGAAGCCTTTAAAAATAAAAGCCAACCTTCATAATTTTACCCCTGTGGTTGTTATTCTGGTCCCAATTGGATGGGATTTATAATCACTGCAGAAACAACCCCTCTGGACGTGTCTGTGATGGAGTTTCTAGATTCTGCTAACTGAGGTGGGGAGAGCCATGAAGAGCAGTAGCATCCCTCGAGCCAGGATCCTGGACTGAGAAAAAAGGGACAAGGGGGCTGAGCACCAGCTCCCATCTCTGCAGCTCCCTGACATGCAGATGCTGCGTTGAGCAGCTGCCTCTGCTCCTGCTACATCCTCCCCAGCACAATAGACTGAACACTTAAAACCTAAGCCTAAAGAAACCTTCCCTTCCGAGAGCTGCTGTGGCCAGATACTTTGTTTACAGCAAAGTCAAAAAGTAACTAGTACACCCTTCAGCATACTCTGCGTCCTTTCTCACCCAAAATCAAGGTCCACCAACCCTATTTTCTAGAGTTCAAAACTGCCTACCGACTTTGAATACTAGGTGGCTCTGGCACAAATAAGTCTGGCTTTTCTTCCAGTGTCTTTTTGGCTGTTTAAACAGCAGAACATGAAAAACAGCTTTCCCCCTGTGGCAATTTTTTTTTATTTCTTCATATCATTTTAATTTACGGTCCTCTCTCCAATCACAAGCCACTTGTGTTGCGCTGGAGGGAATGAGCAGGAGCCTTTCTTGTTCCTCTCTAAGAGAGTTTTAATGCTCGGGCTGGGGATGTTGGCTCAGCTGGTACAGCGTTTGCCTGGCATGTGCAAAGGCTCAGCTTTCATCCCCAGCAATGGATAAAACCAGGCATGATGGCAAACCCTATAATCCCAGCAACTCTGGAAGTGGCTGCAGAAACATCAGGTATTCAAGGTCATCTTCAGTTACATAAGAAGTTCAAGGACAGCTTGAGTTACATGAAGCCCTGTCTCAAAAAGTAATAAATAATTCCAACAGCCCACACACCACCCCTTCTCCCTCTACCACCATTCGGATAAATCAACAGCAGAAACAAGACATTTGGAAACAATTGAACCCTTTCTTTCAGCACACCCCACTGGTTGGCAGAGTAACTGAAAGGTACTCATATTTTATCCAGGCTGGGACTCTTTCCAGCTTTCCTTGGGGTTTATTCCCTCAATAAACACTCAGTCGGTTTTGTGGGCCAACCAAAAATGGCTCCCCCAGAAGAGACCAGCAATGAGCCAGGAGCGAAGAGCGTGAGGAAAAGCAGATGGGTACCTGTGACAACAGCCCTGTGATATTTCCCTACTGTGCTGGAGTGGCACTGAGGACATGCTAAAAGCCTCGACCATTTGTAGAAGAGAACTTTATTTCAAAACTGAGACCACAGCCTACATGTGTGTGTGCACACACGCATGGGCACACTCGCGCGCCCCCGCATACACACTACACACACACACATACAGACATACAGAGTCTCAACCTGCCCCTGGTGGTAAATTAGCTGTGCTCAATTTCTTTCCCTGCCACACAGAGAGCCAAGTTCTATCTACCTCGTGTCTAGGAAACCATCCTTCTGCCTGATCAGAAATGGCAGCAGAAGAGCACAGGTGAGAACCGCAGACAGTGGCCATGGAGGGAAAACTCCCAGATGGGGAGGTGGCTCGGGGTATTCTGTGTCCACAGCCAAAGTGTGAGGACCTGGGTTTGGGTCCTCAGAATGCACATTAAAAGCCGGGCATGGTAACGTATGCTTCTAATCTAAACACTGAGAAGGTGGAAATAGAAGGATTCCTGGGAATCCTTGTTCAGTCTAGCTGTATCTGCAAGCTCCAGGCTCAGTGAGAGACTGTTCTAAAGATAGGGAGAGAGGGAGACACGTGATGCTGACCCCTGGCCTCCATGCACACTAGAACGTATCTATATATGCGCAAACACAAATATATGCATGCATACATACATAATACATACACAAATATATATGTATACATACATACATACAACTATGCATACATGCATGCATGCACACAAATATGCTCACACACATACACATACAAGACTATAATGGAAGCTTTTATTGGTTATCTATGAAATTCTGAGAATTAGTAGAGTTGAAAGTTTTGTCCACATCTGGCAAAGAAATATCTCTTAAGGAACATAGCAGCCACCAAGACTCAATATTTCTCTCTGTAGAATGAGAGGTTTCCATTGGTTCCCCCTTGTAACATCTAGCACAACATGGTGTTGCTCAGTGAATCGCTCATGTCAGAAAGGCCCCACACTGGCTGTGATCTAGTCTCATGGTTTCATCTATAGAACAGCAGCAGCCACCTCCTAGGAACTTAATAGAAATGTTGGCTCAGGCCCCTCCCTAACCCTAACTACAGAAGGAATTTTAACAAGATCCTAGGTGATTCATATACTTATTAAAATTTGATGAACGCTGTTCTAAACAAATGCTCTTAAGAAAATATAGAAACTCTACCCCCAAGACAGCTGAAGGCTTATTCAATCTATCAGTCAACTGAACACTGCCTGACAGCCAGCTCTGTATGCTATGCCAGCCTGAACCAATACATTGAATACAAAGTAAAACAGGATCAAGGAAATACAGGGCTGCCATAGTCCTCCCTCCCCAGGAGATCCTGGACATACCACCCTGAGGCAAATGAAAGGCAGCTTTGGTCTCTAGGGACTGGTGTGAAAAGAAGCCATGGGGATCCAGATGTGCATTGCTGTGGTCTTGACTACGCCCCTGTCTTCCCCAGGCGCCTCTGCTGAGCAGTGAGCTCACAGATCTGAATGAATATGTAAAATTAGAGATAATAGGAAATAAATATGCAATAGGTTAGATTGGAACTAGAAAAACTGAAGGCTAGTAGTATAGGCCTGGACCCCCACAATGACTTTAATAACTAATTTCTGGACTGCCAAAGGCAGTCTCCGTCAGTGTCTATGGGCAGAGAATGAGTGATTTGGGGCCACTGTGACTCTGCTCCAGCTAGGGAGTCTCAGCTTTCATTGACTGATCGGGCTGAGTCTTATAAGAAAAAAAGCCCCGGGAAGGCAGCAAACCTCCCTCCCTGGCTTCTGTTTAGACTTCAGAGTGAGAAGCAGGCTGAGGATGAGCAGGCAGGCCAGAAGGGACACCTGGGTAACCTCCTTTCTCCCCTCACCAGCCTCACCACTGCTCTCTCACCTGGCAGACTATATTCCTTTATGATAATATTGAATGGCCCCACGAGGGACACAGTGGATGTGTGGTACCTTCAGATGAGGATAGAGATCATGCTGGGACACTGTGCTATCTCAGGTAAGTGGGTGTGTACCACCCAGGTGGTATGAGGAGAGGCTGCGGGTGTTGTTAACCAACCTACAATACAAAGGAGAGACGTCCCACTGCACAGCATAATGTCAATGTGTCAGAAACACATCCCAGCCAAGAGGCCCTTTTCAAAGTGGCAGATCCACTCTGGGCTCCTCCACCTTAGCCTCCCTTCCCCATACGGGTTCCATTAAATCATGCTGAAATCAGTACCAATCCCAACCCTCAGCCAAACGAGCCTTTTGGCAGCTTGCTATGACCTTCACTGGTGCAAGGACTGATCTTGAGAAGGAAAACCAATAGTCCATTTGTTCTGGGTGGTAATGCTTAGTTGATGCTTTGATCAAGGTGGAGGGAGAGAAGTGGGAAGCTATGATGACAGGGGGTTGGGGCTCCAGAACTCAAATAATGGAAAACAAAGCACTTTTGTTAGAATTCTTCTAAGTCACCCAAGACCCTCTTGAGCCTAGAACTAATCTGTGAAGTCCAGGTAACAAGGACATACAGCACAGGTGTTTACAATGACTGAGGAAAGTGAACAAGGCTGTAACCCACAGCCTGCAACCCACTACATTTGGGTTTTATAGCACATAGTCCAATATAATAGTACACAACTATGTATACCTTCCCACATGTAGCCTGGTGCTGCCAATTTGTGAAAATACATCAGTGTCATTAAGAGAAGGTAGGACGGGAAAAACCCCAAGGTATGGCAGTGACCATCCTAGTCACAAGAGGACATTCCTAGTGACCAGCACCGCATAAGCCATGAATGGTTTGATTTCACTTTCTCATTCTGCTTCCTTGACTTAGAAATGAAGATGACCATCAAGGCCCTCGTTGACAGTAAGCTGCCCTACAGATCTGGAAAGCTGGCATGTCAGAGTTCTCGTTATCCATACGTTTTGGCATTGCAGCCCAGGCCTTAAGTTCAGAAATGGCTTTTATAGCATCATTGTTACAGTCCACTGTGTGCCATCACTCCCACAGATGACTCTGGGGTGGGGGTGGTCAGTCTAAAATGGAACCAACACTCCATACATTTCCCTTCCTAGTCACCAGCTTCAGGGCAGAAAACGAAATTAAAGCAAGAGCTGTTGGCCTCCGCCTGACTGACAGTCTTCTGAGCCCATCCAAGGCAAGGCTGCAGTTACATGTTCTCAATAAACTGGTGCCCTGCTCGATCAAGAAAAAGTTCCCCTCAGATTGGCCTTTCAGCAAACCTCTGGGGCATCCTCTTGACTGATGACTGACATGGAAGTCACCCATTGTGGGTGGTGCCATTCCAGGGCAGGTGATCCTGGGGTATACAAGAAAGCAACAGAGCAAGCCAGTAACTTCATGGTCTCTGCTGTAGTTCCTGCCTCCTGCTTCCTGCCCTGACTTCCCTTTCATGAAGGACTGATGTCGGAAGGTGAAGTCAAAAGTTGCTCACGACCGTGGTGTTTCATCACAGTAATAGAAACCTAAGACAACTGGTGTTCGTTTCTGCAGTAACGAGGGCTCTTTGGCAGATTCAAACCCTCTACTCATAAGCATCATACTTAGCTGTTTTTCCAACTTCTCCTCTTCTCAAGAGAGCTCTTTAATTGACCCATATTTATTTCCTTTTTTTTAATTGGATTTTTTTCTTTATTTACATTTCAAATGTTTTCCCCTTTCCAGGTCTCCCCTTCGGAAACCTCCTATCCCATCCGCCTCCCCCACCCACCCACTCCCATCTTCCTACTCTGGCATTCCCCTATACTGGGGCATTGAACACCCACAGATCCAAGGGCCTCTCCTCCCACTGATGTCCTACAAGACCATCCTCTGCCACATATGTGGCCAGCACCATGGGTCACTCCATGTGTATTCTTTGGTTGGTGGACCGGTCCCCTTGAGCTCCTGGAGGTCTGGCCTATTGACACTGTTGCTCCCTCCATGGGGCTGTAAACCCCCTCATCTTCTTCAGTCCCTTCTCCAACTCCTCCATTGGGGACTCCAGAGCTCAGTCTAATGGTTGGCTGTGAGCTTCCACCTCTGTATTTGTCAGGCTCTGGCAGAGCCTCTCAAGAGACAGTCATATCAGGCTTCCATCAGCAAGCACTTCCCAGCATCCATAATAGCATTCAGGTTTGGTGGCCATCTTTCATTTTTAAACTAGTTTCTGTGAAATCCCATACAAAACACACAACACCAAATCTGACAAACCTCAGAAAGAATGAGGCAGGGAGGGAATAACTTCAGAGGGAAAACTTCAAAAATGTTTCCATGGGGTAGAAAATTCCAGCGAAATGATCTTCCTACTTCCTTTCCCACTTGCACAAAACAAATGACTACATCTAAGACCCAGCCCATGGATGTGAGCGCCAAGACGAGCTCCTCCAGGTCCCTGCCTGAGGATCTTAGACCCAATCATGGAGGGAAGAGGACTTCAACTTCCTGTTTTCTCCCTGAGACTGTCTTCCTGCAAGGGATGCTGGACAAGACAGAGTGGCACCTTGGCTTCTGACTAATCACATTGTTATGGTTTGGTTGAGCATTTGCCAAGACCTGAGTGCATTTCTTCCTCCTCTTCTCTTGCTTTTTCATTTTCCTGAATGATGGCCCCCACCATCTGCTTGATCCTTCATTCTCCACCAGAGCCATTCAGTTCACTCATCAGAGACCCAAAGTGACATGGCTGCTCAGTCTTACACTTCCAGAACCAAGACCCAAATAAACCTTTCCTCTTTATAAGCTAATTGTCTCCAGTATTTAATGATAGAAACTCAAATGTGGAGAAGATAAACTCAATCCATCTGTATAATCACTCAGTATGTGTCAGACTCTGACCTAGGAGCTAGAAATAAGGCAAGAAGATGAGCGATTCCTGGAGTTTACAAAATTCCACTACTCTGGTTGTTTTGTGGCAGAGGCTTATGGATCTCAGGCGAGTCTTGAACTTGCTATGTATCCAAGACTGACCTTAAACTTTTGATCCTCCTGTTTTTGTTTTCCAAGTACTGGGGCTATAGGTATACACCACTACACCCAGATCATGAAGTTCAGGGGACCAAACCCAGGGATCTTTGAATACTCACCAAACATTCTACCAACCGATCCATGTCCTCTTCAATGCTTAACTCAAGCCAAACCCTTCTGTGACTTTTGATTTCTCTAGTGCAAGGTATTTTTAACCTGCAGCCAACACTAAATTTTCAGACCTTCAGGTTTCATTTACCTTTTATATACATTGATGCATGGATCCTATTTCTATAATTATTATAGATTAAAGCACTCAGAGGACAGGGGCTAGAACTTAATTTTTTTAAACCAGCACTAAGAAGAGTGACCTGCATGAGAGGGTACAGCAGAGACAGGGGTCATTAGCTGAAATGAAAACAAACAGAAATATATTGCTTCCTTCATTCTGGAACAAAGAACCGTAAATAAAGCAGCGATATCTAACATAGGAAAGACTATTTTCTTTGGTTGTGATTTTTTTTAAAATTCACTGGTAAACTGCAAAAGGTCAGGGTTTTTTGGGTTTTTTTTTGTTTGTTTGTTTTTTTTTTTTTTGATGTCTTAAGTACCACTCAAGTGTCTATTTGTCTCTTTGAATGAACTTCCTTTATGATTTATTTCCAGAGAATCATAGTGCTAATGGATGCTTACTTTCACTTGGGTTAAACTTACTCGAGCAAGCAGACACTCTGCAGGTATGATGTGGTAGACTGAATGATGGCAGTAGCAGAACTAAACTTTATTCTCGTGTGACAAAACTTTTAAAATGAAACAAGATACTCTTCATGGATTTGAAAAACAAATTGTGAAGCTTTGCTGAAACCCTTGCAGTTATGCAATCCACTAAGTTTTGTGTGCCTGAGAAACCCCTAGTTAGCAAATATTATTGCTATTAGCCTGTTACTTTTTTTCATAGAAATTCTAGAAAACCAAGGAACTTTCCAGAAATATACATTGATAACAAATCTTCACATTTGAATGTCTCTCTAAAAATTTCAGTCTTTCTACACATTATCTTACTCCTTTACTAACCTACCATATAGAATACATACCAATTTTATTAATTCTAGTTTTGATAATGAGTCTCAAGTGTTATTAAGAGTGTGATGAGAATTGGTCATCTGAGATACATTCCCATCTGTATGGGTTTCCATCTTTTAAAGAGTTTCTCTTGGGAACCTCTGATGAAAGAGACGTCATCGCACCATCAACCCCACAGCCATCTCCAGTGTATCCATGCCTAGTGTGTCCCCTACCTTCCCACACATGTGCGCAAACTACCCCCAATTTTCCCACCTCTGATCCATTTTTCTCAATTTTAAATTGAATGAAATAACTTCTGGGAATGTAACCCAGTAGCAGAGAACTTTCCTAGCATGTGTGGTGCCTTAGTATTTGATTCCCAACACACACACACACACACACACACACACACACACACACACACACACACACACTCACACTCACACTCACACACACACGCGCGCGCGCACACACTTACACACACACACACACTCACACACACTCACACACCAATTAAATTAACGGAGTTCAGATGATGGGCTGATTTGATGGGATCATAGCATTCACAAACAATTAAGAACACACTGACAAAGTACTTTGAAATATCTGTTCTAAGCACCTTAGCAACAAAAGCAGTGATGACTGAATTCGATACCCCATGGAGAAGGGAAGTGCAGAGGAATGAGCCTAAGATGTGCTATCCTCTCTCCTGAAGGTATTCAGCAATCCAAAAGCAATGGTAGAGAGATTTGGAAATCAGATAGGGGTTTTGTAGTTCTCGAAGGGATGGAGGATATGCACTGGAGTTTAGATTTTCAAAGAAGAGTCCCTGCAAAACATTTCAGAATTGTGGTTGTGACACAGAATGACTACAGCCTACAGCCACCAAGTATGGATGACATCAAAATAGACACATGAGGAATAAAACACAGTAAAAGCAGCCAGTTTCTCATGTGGCTCTGATAACAAACTCTGACATCTGCCAGGGGCAAAAGCAACTCTCTCTGTAAGTATGTGTCATTCCCAAACCTGGCTTCTCTTTACACATTTTCAATACATTATCCAACATTCTTATAAGAGAAGGGGAAAATGGCCTACAAAAAGATAAGAACTAGCCATACACTAGAAGAAGCAATGAAGTAGAATGAGCTTGCACACACTCAGACAGACACTTAAACAGATTCACGTAGTGCTCAGACCCACATGACACTCATCTGGCATGAATGAGTCCACAATGAAAGATGTCCAAGAAACCAAGAGACAAGACAGGAAGTTAGAGGAAAGCACTGAAAACTTCAGAAAGGAGACAATAAAAAATTCTTAGTTTACAGTGAGAGCACAATGGATGAGAAGATTAAATGCAGTTGAAGAGAAAATACGGTTCAAAAGAAGTTCTCAGAGTGAGACATGGAGAAGGTAAAGAAAAAATTACTTTTATAAAAAGACTGAGACCCATAGAATGTTTTTCCAAAGACTAAGTAAAACATGTAGGATTCTGTTTTATTAAAAAGGCAACAATAGAATGACAAGCGGTAAAAGGGCTCAAACCACAGGTATAAGAAGCACTATAAATTCTGAGCAAAATAATCAAAAAGAAAACCATGGTTAGCCATATTGTAGAGAATTAAGTACGAAGAGAAAGCAGTCAGACAAAAAAGTGGACCACCTGACAAAGCAAGAAAAATACCAGCTGACTCTTCTGCCAGACAGTGGCACAGAGCTGAAAGGAAAAGTCTGAGACCTTAAAATTCTGTACAAGATCCTGTCATTCCACAATGAAGACTCAGTAAAGGAATTCTGAAACAGGCAACTAAATTTTTCAGCAGAGTAATCTTACTAAAGGAAGTTCTAAAGGGAGTTTGTCAAGCAAAAGAAAATAACCTCAGAAAGAACTTGGAAATACAAAAAGAATAAATAACAATAAAAATTAAATGGATGGCTAGGAACCTTTAATCCCAGCATTCAGGAGACAAGGGCAGGTGCATCTCTCTCAGTGAGTTCGAGGCCAGTCTGGACTACAGAGTGAGTTCCAGGACAGCCAGTACTATTCAGAGAAACCTATGATAGATAGATAGATAGATAGATAGATAGATAGATAGATAGATAGATAGATAGATAGATAGAAAGAAAAGATCATGACTAATAGCAATAAGATCCTGTGAGACTTGCAAAAAATTAAAAATAGAGATAGATAAATGTTTAGTTGAAAGATGGTGAATATATGCATAAATAATAGAGATGATGATAATGATAAAATAGATACATAGATAATAGTGTTTTATTGATAGATTATAGAACATGATAGATAGATGACAGGTAGATAGATAGATAGATAGATAGATAGATAGATAGATAGATAGATAGATAGATAGATATACATTTATAGTTTTGGCGTATATACATAATTTTAAGTCAACAACAAAATGTTCTATGAAATTACACCTTCATGGGAAGCACAAAATATATATAATATACTACATAAGGCGACTGATAAAAGCAGTATGTAACCAACAAGCTTGGAGGATAGAACAATTCAAGTACAAGTATGTGTTCAAATTGTTTAAAGCTACAATACAAAAAGACTAAAAACAGATGATCCGACAGAATACAATAGGTTCAAAGAATAGAACAGCTCTACTAGAAAATGTACCAGTTGGCCAATAAATTAGCCTAGCTTTATTAGGCATAAATGTAATGCTAGTTAAAATCCAAATTATATAATTTATATTATTATATATTAATACATTAAATGTGTGTATTAGAATATATTATACAATAAATTATATGATTTATATAATATTATATATAATTATATATTGCCAAAGCTAATTTGAAGACTTTTTCAGTGCTTATCAAAGCTAAATATGGCTTAGAGCCTAGGCTTTCTCTCCTAGGCTGACATGTCATGGAATGTATGCATTTGAATAAAAAAAAATCAAAATATTCCTATCAGTTAAAAGTATGGGACTGGAGAAATGATTCAGTAAGCAAAATCTCATGCTGTGCAAGCATGAGGACATGAGTTCAAATCCCAGTACTTCCATGAGAGTCAGATTTGTCACACAAGTGTCAGTAAACCCTGTTCTCCTATAGGAAGTGGGAAGTGAGGAAAGGAAAATGGAAGTGCACAGGACAGTTAGCCTGCTGTGTGATACTGAAAGGGCTTGCCTATAACAAGCTGGAAGACAAAGAGCATGTCCCTGGACCTCCACACATGTGCTTTGGTGTGGTAGCACTGCATTCACACTAAGGAATTTGCACACATACAAATACACATTCAGTGTGTGTGTGGCGTCCATGTGTATTTGTGTGTGTGTCTGTGTATTATATACATAAATGGCAGTAATGTACATCAACTCATTACTATATGCAACAACATAGATGATTCTTCCAAACATAATCATGTTAAGTGGTTAAAGCCACACAGACTGGGATACATATTTCATTATTTTATTTGCATATTGCTGATTTTCAAAGCCAGGCAAAGGAACTGTGATAGATACTATAGTTGAAGTCCTATTTGGAGGAGGGTCAGGGACTGTGTTGGGAGGGGCTTCTGGAGAGCTAGTGAAGTAGCATTCTCAGTACATTCACATTATATGGATTATGTACATGATTTCAATGTTTCTATGTTAATATTATGCTTCAACTTAAAAATTACTGGACAACAAAAACAAATTTATCTTTGCTTACCAGTAGGGTTCTTTTTTCTTTTTTCCATTTTATATTACTGCAATATTTTATACTATACATATGTTATTTATAATGGTAAAAAGATGCTAAAATCTACGTCATTAATATGGGAAACTAACATTTAGAGAGGAACCCACCCACGTTCTGGGCTCAGTTCCGTCCTCTTCCTCTTCTCCCACGAAGGCTTCCTGCTCCCTCTGGTCTTTCCAGTGCTCCCACTGGCCTCACGCTGGAGTTGCTTTGATTTTCCTGTCTTAGAACTCTTGGCTAAAACACAGTAGTGGGTTCCAGATAACCTCTGTTAGGTTCTTTCTCTGGCTCTCTCCTGTAGGTAAACCCCTCCATACCAGTTTGAGCCCCTACATTTCAGAGCTTGTAACTTTAAAGCAGAGTAACATAGAAATACAAACTCACAAACAACTTGCTTGCTGACAGAAAGTGCTGGGAAGAAACCAGCCCAGGATCTGAACCATGACATAATCCAGTTTTCTAATTAGATTCTTCCAGATTCCTCTTCTGCATCTTAAAACATTTAGTTTGGAGCTGGGGAGATCGGCTCGGTCAGAAGGTGCTTGTCACACAAACATGAAGATCTGAGTTTGGATATTCAGAGTCCACGTAGAAGCTGGACACAGCCAGCAGCTCACAATGCAATCGAAGCACTAGAGGGATAAAGACAAAAGGACCCCTAGGGCTTGCTGGCCACCCAGTAGCCAAATGATCATCTCCAGGTTCAGTGAGAGATCCTATCTCTGAGATAAGATGGAGGGTGCTGGAGGAAGACATATGTGTGCACGTGTGCCAGTACACACTGTGAACACATATACAACACACACAAAGAGGCAAGGGTGTTTATGAAGTATATACATGAGGGTAGAACCCTGGGGTCTTTACTAGAATTCTGCTTCTGTAGGCACCTATTCCACAACAGAATTTTCAGTAGCATCCTAAGAGAAAATACACAAGAGTAAGAGCAGTGATGTAGGGAGATAGGGGATGCAGGGGGATAGGGATACAGGGAGATGGAGATGCAGGAATATGTGGATACAGGATACACTTTAAAATCTATTTCTTTGGAAAACTGTGATGAACCTCTTTGGTAACATCTGAGTCTTCCTTTCACACTTATAAAACCCAGGCTCACCTTCCCTTCAAAGCATCTCTCCGAGTGGCAATTTTCCAATTGCTTTGAGGGCTCCCTGTGTTGATTTCTCCCACTGGCTTGACGTCCATGAAGGATAAAAGGATGCCTGAGAGGTTCAGACTCATAGCCCCAAGGCCTAGCAGAATTCCTGGTACCTATCAGCTACTAGGTAAATAGGTACCACACGGGTCTGCTGAATTCTCTTATTTTACAGCTGAAGAGCTTAAGTCTCCAAAGTGAAGAACCCTTGTCGTGGCTACACTAAGTCTGAGAAGCAGGCTGACAGGGTGTGTGTTCATCTCCAGTCCTGCTGAATGAATGGCTATTCTCTTCCTACTCCAGCAGCACTGCACTTCCTCTGACTAAGCAGGGAACACGCGTAAGTGTAGTCATCCAGAATGCACAGCTCGGGGCTAAGCACATAAGCGTAGTCATCCAGGATGCACAGCTCAGTCCAGCCTCTCCACTCATTCTTCTAATGACGCCAACATGCTGCAATTCCACAATCCCTCTTTGTAAACTGCCACTTACCAAGTACTCACTCTCTACTAAATATGAACAGCTCAGGGCATTACGTCCACTGACTCGTTATTTTCATGATAACTCCCCACAATGATTGATATTCTTTTTATACAAAGAGCAGCTATGTATTTCAGAAGGCAAGTAGGTTAGCAAAGCCTTACATGTCAGGGGTAAATACCAGGGTCTAATCTAGCAGGCTCTAGAACTTTATGTCTTTCTAGGATGTCTAGCAATTTCAAATGTTCTCTTCCGATAAAACTCTATCTGTAACCCTCCTGTCAGAAATGACGTATTCTAAGCAGACACTTGTGCCCCTCCCTTTAGCTCTCAGTCAATTCAAACAGTGTACCCCAAGAAACAGGAATTTCCTTAGGAGGCCCATGCTGGAAGAAAGAAACGATTAGGGACCATGGCGCCAGCCAGAGTAACTTGTCTCCTGGGAAGAGATTTCATCACACAGTTCTAACAAACTGTCAGGTCATCTTGCAGAAGCAACTAGGGCAGAGATGATGATGGATCACTGACAGGTAGGACTGTCCTTTGACCAAGACTACTTCATTATGCATACCTTCTGCACTAAACATCTTTGTTTCTCTTCCAAGACAGCCACAGTGAATAAATAGCTCCTTTGCACCATTACTTGTCTGTCTATTTAGTTGCCCTATCAAGGACCGATAGCTTAGTTTTTTATGCCTGCCAGAGCCCAGGCTCTGACCATGGCAGCACTGGTAACAAATTATAAAGAGCAGATTGACTAGTCAGAGAAACCAATGAATTCCTTCAAGGCACTGTGAGTTGCTATGAGATAGTGTTGCGGGGGGTGGGGGTGCTAACTATAAAGGAAATCAATAATACCTATGAAAACCACTATGTACATAAGGACGCATGTGTATAATACCCTTACATGCACATATACATACACAATAGAAACAGATCACTAGAAATACCTATGGTGATGTCACAAGAGGACAGGAGATTTGAGAATCTTGGGTTAACTGTTTTTCCATTTTACCTGGTCCACACTTCCTCCTTCCAGAAGAATAATATTTATTCTTCAGTCTCACAGCTTTCCTAAGCAGAAGTGTGGCCAGTTCAAATGCCTCACATAGTCAGAACCAGAAAATCCTCTTGACACAAAACCGTCTTCGAGAGATGAGGAAGTTGGAGATTCTAACTTCATATTAAACTGTGTACAGAGGAAAGAATGGTCTTAGCAGAAGCAGGAACAAGAGTTTGAGAGGAGGATTGTTGTCGCCTCTAAAGCCATAACCTGTCAGCCCTGTGATGCAGGAGCCTGTTTAATCCCTTCAAATCTGTGTCTACATCTTGTCAGTGATTCCATAAAAGAGAGATTTCCCCCCACCTCCACCCCAGGCTTGTACCTACAGTGTGACCTCGCAGACAGAGCATGCTGGCAGGTGAGAAGAAAGTCCTTAAGTCAGATCCTACCACCTCCATGATCTCTCTAGTCCAGGGTGACATATCCACCTCCACGCTCTCTCTAGATCAGGGTGACATGTCCACCTCCACAATCTCTCTAGATCAGGGTGACATATCCACCTCCACGCTCTCTTTAGTCCAGGGTGACATGTCCACCTCCATGCTCTCTCTACTCCAGGGTGACATGTCCACCTCCACACTCTCTCTAGATCAGGGTGACATGTCCACCTCCATGCTCTCTCTACTCCAGGGTGACATGTCCACCTCCACACTCTCTCTAGATCAGGGTGACATGTCCACCTCCATGCTCTCTCTACTCCAGGGTGACATGTCCACCTCCACACTCTCTCTAGATCAGGGTGACATGTCCACCTCCATGCTCTCTCTACTCCAGGGTGACATGTCCACCTCCACACTCTCTCTAGATCAGGGTGACATGTCCACCTCCATGCTCTCTCTACTCCAGGGTGACATGTCCACCTCCACACTCTCTCTAGATCAGGGTGACATGTCCACCTCCATGCTCTCTCTAGTCCAGGGTGACATATCCACCTCCACGCTCTCTCTAGATCAGGGTGACATGTCCACCTCCACACTCTCTCTAGATCAGGGTGACATGTCCACCTCCACACTCTCTCTAGATCAGGGTGACATGTCCACCTCCACGCTCTCTTTAGTCCAGGGTGACATATCCACCTCCACACTCTCTCTAGATCAGGGTGACATGTCCACCTCCACACTCTCTCTAGATCAGGGTGACATGTCCACCTCCATGCTCTCTCTAGTCCAGGGTGACATATCCACCTCCACACTCTCTCTAGATCAGGGTGACATGTCCACCTCCACACTCTCTCTAGATCAGGGTGACATGTCCACCTCCACACTCTCTCTAGATCAGGGTGACATGTCCACCTCCACGCTCTCTTTAGTCCAGGGTGACATATCCACCTCCACACTCTCTCTAGATCAGGGTGACATGTCCACCTCCACACTCTCTCTAGATCAGGGTGACATGTCCACCTCCATGCTCTCTCTAGTCCAGGGTGACATATCCACCTCCACACTCTCTAGATCAGGGTGACATGTCCACCTCCATGCTCTCTCTACTCCAGGGTGACATGTCCACCTCCACACTCTCTCTAGATCAGGGTGACATGTCCACCTCCATGCTCTCTCTAGTCCAGGGTGACATGTCCACCTCCACGCTCTCTCTAGATCAGGGTGACATGTCCACCTCCATGCTCTCTCTAGTCCAGGGTGACATATCCACCTCCATGCTCTCTCTAGATCAGGGTGACATGTCCACCTCCACACTCTCTCTAGATCAGGGTGACATGTCTACCTCCACACTCTCTCTAGATCAGGGTGACATGTCCACCTCCATGCTCTCTGGACTGCTCTCTCTAGTCCAGGGTGACATGTCCAGATGACACTGGACATACTTACCTAGGCATGCTCCGGGTCTCTGGAGTCAACAGGCTTCAAATGGAGCTCATTAGTTCCCCACCCATGGGACAGGCTCTGTCCATACCATATTATCTCTCTTTAGAAAGATGTTCCCGTCAATGCAGTCTACCAAACTGAAAACTTAATGATCCCGTTGTTGATGTTTCTTCTAACCCTGCCACTCATTCATCACCATAACCTATTGATGGTTCTCCATATCCAACTCTATACGATGTCATTTTCTAAAACCTGGATAATTGCAATGACATCCCTGCTTCTAATAGGGCACCTGCCACCCTTTCCCCATGATGTTTTTAGAGTTACCCATCAAAAAAGAAGTGGAGGAGGAGGAGGAAGAGGAGGAGGAGGAGGAGGAGGAGGAGGAGGAGGAAGTGGAGAAGGAGGAGGAAGAAGTGGAAGAGGAGGAGGAGGAAGAGGAGGAAGAAAATAAAGTAGAGAAAGACAGGAAGGAAGGAAGGAAGGAAGGAAGGAAGGAAGGAAGGAAGGAAGGAAGGAAGGAAGGAAGGAAGGGATGGAGGAAAGGAGGAATGGAGGGAAGGAGGGAGGGAGGGAGGGAGGGAGGGAGGGAGGGAGGGAGGGAGGGAGGGAGGGAGGGAGGAAGGAAAGAGAAAAGAGAGAAAGAGAAGGAAGAGAAAGAGAGAGAGAGAGAGTTAGTTACTCTTTTAAAGGACCCAGGTCAGGTTCCCAGTACCTGTATGGTAGCTCAAAAGCATTCATAACAACAGCTCCAATAGATAAAACACCTTCTTCTAACCTCTGTTAGCACCAGGCATGCACACTCTACACATACATACATACATACATACATACATACATACATACATACATGCATGCTGAAAAAATACTCATATGCATTAAATGAAATAAATAAGTCTTTAAATTGTGTTAAATCATGCCAAATAATTTCTAAAGTACAAATATCTATTGGCTCTACATTATTTGCAGTTAAAATTCCTTAGCTTGGGATTCAGGTAACTTCTGGTGATGGGCCAGACTTAGCATGGATGGACCAAGTCCCTTCACACCCTATTTTGTCACTCTTGGTGGCTTAATTTATCATACTCTCACACTCTGCCCCTGTAGATCTAGGTATTCAGGTAGATAGATCATCAGCTGGTAAAGAGAAACAGTCACATTTGGTTGAGGCAAGTCTTGCTTGGGAACCCATCATAGACTTCTTTCCACATTTACAAGCCAGAATTGTTTCTTTTGCCAATGAGTACATTAAGGTTCAATAAGGGCCTTTCAACCATTGTGATGGGCCAGACAAACATCTGCAAGCTGGGTGGGGACAACTTCTTTAGTCACTCCTGAAGGTGGAATTATTTTAAGATCTTATTTTTAAGGGGGGTGGGAGTCTGTGTGTGTGTGTGTGTGTGTGTGTGTTGGTGACTAAAGAGGCCAGAAGTTTCTAACCCTCTGGATCTAGAGTTACAGGCAGTTGTGAAGCCTCATGCAATGTGGGTTCTAAGAAAGAAACGTAAATTCTCTGAAAGAGCAATATGTACTCTTAATCACTGAGCCACCTCTCCAGCCCTCCTTGTGTTACAACTTGTTAATGCATTTGCTCTTTGCCTGTGGTTCCTAGCGTAGCATTTCTAATACCCTTGAATTTTCCCTAGTGATCGGATTATAGCAGCCAGAACAGCCTACAATAAAAGCCTTGAACTGTTGAAAGTGTTGGGATTAAATTTAAAATCCTTTCAACTCTGCCCTTCCTTGTGTTGCCTCTAAAACAAAATCATTATTAAAGAGCAAAAATCCTCTTCGGAACATTAAATGTGGGAAGAAGACCCAAAATGCTATCAATTTCTCCACAGTTTTTCTGTGCTTTCAAAGAACTCAGTCACGTTATCTTCCAAATTCTGGTTCCAATGCACAAAGTTGGGTGTTCTTTGAAGTTTTCTGAACTGATAGAAACTTCAACCAGCCCCCATCTCTTTCATCTGAACCTTCCAACAACTGGTAGGAAGATCTGCCTGCCATAGATCAGTCCCCTTCAGAGACTGATGACAGCCACTGGAACAGAGGAAAACACGCCTACATCTCTGTACTTCTGGATTAGAGAGAATAATAACGTGCACTTTGCAGCATCGAAATGATCATAACCACAAGGCAATTTGGCAGCTAACTGGGGTATCCTTCATCAGCCAGCTTTGCATGGAAATCAGCATGGGACCAGCCACAGGGATCAAGGGCAAATTGCTTCTTCTTACTCTGGGGCATAGAAAAGAGGAGATGATGCCGGGCCACTTAAAATGTCATCAGTGGAAACCAGAGCCAGAGATTTAGAGCCATCAGCAGCAATTTGAGCTACTGGTCTCAACTGCACAGAATCTGACGAGGATAGAAAATGAAGTCTTACCAGAGGCTTTCAATCTGTACCTTCCCACCTACCTACGTGCAGCAAGTCCCGCCTGCCTGGAAATCCAAATGAGAAGTGTCGCAGGTGTGAGCTGAACCCTCCCTGTTCGTGCTGCATTTCCAAGACACAATATGCAAAATTGTTCTCCATTTTGCAAAAATTCAGAAGAAAGGGCATTTTGGAAAATAGGATTGATTTGCCCTAACTACCTGGTAAGAAGTCACAGCAAGATGGATCCCCTCCTGTGCCACATCCTGGACCTCAGTGCACCTGTAGCCGTAACCTGAGGTCCCCTGCTCATTAAGTGGCTTGTTCATTGTGTCCAAGTCAAAGGCAAGGCATTTTTTTAGCTCCCGGAGCTCAGAATTGCAGCATTAGCTTTTGGATGCGGATGGCAGGTCAAAGCTTCCCTGAGCCTGTCTGGAACTGAGGAGGCCTCATGCATCCTCCCACCAGACATTCTGGTGGAATCACTCACTGAGGAAAGACACCTTGACATTGTCAAGCTCAAGGGTAGATCTGTGGTCAACGGCAAGCACGGCCACGGGGAGCACAGGCTGCCCCCTCTCCTCTCTGCCATGTCTTTCTCAAACAGACTCTGGGATCTTAAGACACTGTGTCTTAAAGTGTTTTTTTTTTTTTTCATATTACAAAGAACCACAAATGACACATTTTCCAGTTATCATAGCCTATATCTTCAAGAGTATATGAGTGTGCACAAAAATGCTTAAGCAGTTTATAATTGGTAATTAAGACAGTGTAATGGTTTGTACATGCTTGGCCCAGGGAGTAGCACTATCAGGAGGTGTGGCCTTGTTGGAGTAGGTGTGTCCCTGTGGGTGTGGGCTTTAAGATTGTACTCCTAGCTACCTGGAAGCCAGTCTTCCACCAGCAGCCTTCAGATATGCCTGCACCATGCCTGCCTGGGTGTTTCCATGTTCCCACCTTGATGATAATGGACTGAACCTCTAAACCTGTAAGCCAGCCCCAATTAAATGTAGCCCTTCTAAAAGTTGGTCATGGTGTCTGCTCACAGTGGTAAAAACGCTCACTAAGACAGTCTTGTCTCTATGATTGTATCCACATATCTTTCTGGGAGAAATATTTCTCAAAGCCCAGTTCAAAGCATGCCTGGAGGAATATATAGAAAAATTGTTTCTCATCTCATCTTCTTGAACTTGGCATTGTTTACTTGTTCAAACCACGTCCTGTCATGCTGTTTCCCTCCAGGTTTATAGACCTCCCATGTAGGACAGGGCCACAGGACAGAATCCAGCCATGATGCCTGAAACCTAACTAGAAATCATTCTGCTCCCTTGGCTGCGGCAGAGGAAAACAAGCAATCCCTAGCATCCGGATGTCTTTGTGTTGTCTGAGCTTAACTCCAGGAGGCAGCATCCGGGGAAAGCGGCTTCCTGCACTAAGCTGATACAGAAAGCTAATCAGTCAGATGTACGGAAGAGTTCCAGAGTAGGGCACTGTTAGGACATCTGCTGCAGGATGGGAGGATACTCACCTTGCAAGCATACGGACCTGAATATGTGCCCCCAAATCCACATCATTGTTGTTACAGTGGTAGTGACTAAAATGGTCACCTGGTCCCTCTGTTCACCTGCTCTGCAGGCCACCTCTCTGTCACTCCCTCCTATGAAGTTCCAGAGCACAACATAATTTCATACAAGAACATTTTCTAGACAGTATATCGAAACAGTCCTTTGAGGAAGTGTAAAGGGGAGAAGAGATACAGAGCATGAGTTGACCCATCCCCCACACCCATCAAGTACCAACCTGGTGCTCCAGGCTGGGACTGAATGTAACTGATAAGGCACACAGCATCAATTCCCCTGAGTCTTCTCTCCCAGGGGACAATAGGGAGGACATGAAAGTTAGCTCTGCTGAAGGACGGCCATTTCTATGATGTGTATAGTCAGTCCTTCATGATCCTCCTATGTTTAGCCATAAATCTCTAATAAATAGCGACCGTGATAATTACAAAATCTAGGGAGAGAGCTGAGTGGGTGAAACACTGCCACGTAAGGGTCAGGGCAAGAGTTAAGATCCCTGGAACCCAAAGCTGGATGGATGTAGCAGCCACTGCTAGTCCCAGCATGCTAGAAGCAGAGACAGGCTGTCTCCAGAGCTAGCTAGACCCAAAGCAGTAGCTCCATGTTCAGCAAGATGCTGTACCTTAGAAAGACTACCAGTTTGAGGCCAACCTAGGCTATGTACATAGAGACTTTAATGCTAGCCTGGGACACATGTTAAGACCCTAAGAATAATTTATTCTTATATTCCATTGAGTTCTGGTTGGGTTTTGGCACAAGCTAGAATTATTTTAGAAGGAACCACAATTGAGAAACCGTCACCATAGGATTAGCCTGTAGGTAGTCCACAGGGCATTTCATTTATTTATTTATTTATTTTTGGTTTTTTGAGACAGAATTTCTCTGTATAGCCCTGGCTGTCCTGGAACTCACTCTGTAGAGCAGGCTGGCCTCGAACTCAGAAATCCACTGCCTCTGCCTCCCAAGTGCTGGGATTAAAGGTGTGAGCCACCACTGCCTGGCTCATTTTCTCAATAAGATATTGGCATGGACAGGCACAGCCCTTTTAATTCCAGATGGTGATGCGCGCCTGTAAGTAGCTAATGAAGGTGCTATGGTCATGTGATCCTTGGTGTCAGAAGTTGTGAGGGCAAAATCATGACCAGAGGAGCAAGGGGAAAGAATGGAAATGAGAAAGTAGAGAGCCTGGCGACATAGTGACAGTTACACAATAGTGTGGGCAGACTTACGGTCACCAAACAGTCTGGTTAAAAGTGCCAAGAAATGGTGTGTTTGTATCACAGATAGAAATGAGCACAGAGAAAAAAATGTGGGGAGGACGGTGTTCTACAATCAAGAGAGTTTTTGAAAGAGAAAAGTTGTGTGCCGCCCAGGTCTGCTTTTCCCCTTGGGCTATAGGTTTCCAGGCACTGTGTGCACTGGGCTGGGCTGGGTGGGGGGCGGGGGGAATGGAGCTCAGCTGACTGGGTGGGTGAGTGGGTTAGACAGGGCCTTAGTCAGTCTGGATGAGTGCAAGAGAAAGTTTTCAGTGAACCAGCTCTCTTTACTGGGGGTGCACAAAGGCTATATAAGCCTTGGGGAGTAGTTAGGGGGTCTTCAGGGTGAGTGTACCCTCTTGGATAGAGCAGAGGTGCTGGGAATGCTTCATTTGCATGGAAAGGAACTCCAGGGGCTTGCTGGACATGTCCTTATAAGGAAAGAGGAGGTTTAACCTGTCACCTAGCCACCAGGCTACATAACAACCTCAAGGGTAGTAGAGGTGGAGATGGGGGGAGGGGGTCATAGGCTACTTACACTACAGTGCGCAGGCCCAAGGCAGGGGGAGCACTCCTGCTCCTGATCGTCTCAGGATGAGATTTTCGGGGTTCGGACATATCTTGACCTCACTCTTGCTCTGGACCAGCCTACCCCTCCCTCCCCCATTTGCAAGGCTCTCTGGCCCTGTTTCTTATGTACATCATTCATTCTATAGAGAAAAATACTACTTCTGGGAAACTGCAGGCCGGCATGAGGGAAGTTGTATGGGAAGAGGACCGTGGGATAAGGGAGGCAGATGGTACAGAGGCATGAGGGAAGTTGTATGGGAAGAGACCGTGGGATAAGGGAGGCGGATGGTACAGAGGCTGAGCGGCAGGTGGGCTGAATTAAAGTGGAAGGTCAAAGAAAGTAGTGAGAAAAAGAATGGAGGGTTTGTAGAGGGAAGAAAATGTAAAATAACTGTGGAGGGTAAAAAAAAATCATTTTCAAGAATGAACACTGAGATCTAAGGTGAGTTTGAAGGAAATGGTGTCCAGAGGGGTTATGGATAATAACCTGTGGATGAGGTCATGGTCTTAAAAGATCTGCGAAGTTCAAGGATGGACTGAGTAGAAATTGCAAAGTAGAGTCACAGAAGAAGGTACTAGCAATCCTGTACTGTAGAGCATTACCAGTGACAGCATGGAGGACTCGCAGAGGAAGTAGGAGCAGAGTGTCCTCAATGAGTAGGAAGCTGCATGGGGTCTCCTACGGGGGAGCACCTGTGGTGGGAGCTCCTGGGGTGAGAACTCCTGTGGTGGGGGCTCCTGTGGTGGGAACTCATGTGGTTGGGGCTCCTGTGGTGGGAACTCGTGTGGTAGCCCAATCAGAAGGGTGATAGCATCTGCCAGAATCATATTCAATAGCAGCAGAGCTTTTGAGAGGAAAAAAACAAACAAAAACAAACTAACAAAACTCTGAATAAATGAATGCACAGCCAAAGAGAGTCCCTTTGACACCCCACCCCATACCCCCTCCCTACCCACCACCTGAGCTTGAGGGAAAGGCAGAAAACAAGCTCTCTAAGAGCTCTGTGGGAAGTAGAACCCTCAGGCACAGAGAATTCTGGGAGATGCAGAAACACTGAGAAAGACAGAGGATAGGGGATTTTAAAGGGGGGAGGGGGGGTTAACTAATGACCAAACATACATCAGACAACTCTGAGCTTGCCAGCCTGCCTGCCTGCCTGCTGCCTGCCTGCCTTTGCTTCTTCTTCCCTTTCTTTAACACAGGATTTAACGTAGCCCAGACTGGTCCTGAACTCCTATACAACCAAAGATGACCATAAATGTTTGATCCTCTTGCATCCACCTTCCTAGGGATGGGATTACAGGCCATGTGCCGCCGCCATTCCTGGTCTCTGCAATGCTGGGGATAGCACAAGGCTCTACTCGTGTTACACAAACATTCTGCCAAGTCAGCTCCATCCACAGCCCCGACTCTGGACCTTCTTGTCAAGTAAGTAAGCCTTGGGTCTTGTGAATGCAGCAAATGATTCTTGAATCAATCAACAAAGAGTGAATGCATTCTTCTAAGGAATAGGATTTTAGTAAGCCGCCAAGTCTGGAAACAAAAGCCCATATAGTTATTGTGTCTTCTTCTACAGAGCTCATCTCAAAACGCTGCCAACAGAGGCGAATGGTGGGAGAGGAAGCTATGAGGTCTGCTCATATCAGAAGGGGCTTCTTCCTTGTTTGTCACAGCTGACACTCAACTGACCAAGCACTCTGAAAATGTCATCATGATTTTGTCCTTTTCCCACTTGAAGTAGAACACTTCTATTATGAGACCCTGAGGAAAGGGATCGTTAACCCCACCCGACCCTCATGTTGCCATCTTCCTTGCCTGGCATTTTCAAAACTCCAATTTAACCCAATGTGTCTTTGGTTCTCAAATATCTAAATGTGGCTGGCAAACTCAGGACCACATGTACATCATGTGTGGATACGTAACAGTTGAGGTGTGGTAGGATGAGATCAGTAACATTCCCACCCCCACCAGCACAAGGCAAAAGCTCCCCCACCCCCACCCCCAAGAAGTAGTGGACTGATCTAAGGTGATCAGCTAAGGTCCATTCATTGTTTTCTAAGGTGGCTGTCACAGTCTGTTGTAGCCACTAGAGGCCACAGGTTACTGGGTTCCTGAAAGGAAAGCTGGGGATAGATGGGAAGGGTGCGAGAGAAAATAAAGATCCAAGACAAAGTTCTCTGATCAAGGCTCAATCTTTAATTGTAGACCCATCCCCCACTTTGCCTGGATCCAGTTGCTTTGTCAGAATCTCACCAGGAAAGCAAACTCAGGCTGTTGCTCAGCAGGTAGTGGGTTTCTTGCAGGAAGCTGCAGATGTGGCACACAATAGACTTTACCTAGGTTGGAAGACTCCACCCTAGGTGGGCTAGCCAACTGTGGCAGAAACAAGGTCTGATTCAGCTGGCTCAAGGCTGGTGGGGGAGCGCACAGTCTATGTAAGAAAATATGTTTCTCACCCCAAATACTGCCTCTTGGGTCCCACTTTTGTCTTCTAGGAAGAGAGCTGAACAGGGCTGCTCTTTCCTATGAGTCTCTCAGAAGAACCTGGAGTCCGTTCTTTCATTCCTGCAGGAATTCAGTCTCTCCTTCCGTCATGTAGGTCCTGAGGATCAAACCCAACTCATAGGGCTCAGAAGCAAGCACCTCATTTTACCCAATCACTCTTATTTTAAAAACAGAAATGACAGTACCTTCCTCAATCTGGAGAGGAAGGCACGAGACGTGGAGACTATGAAATGCCTAGATACCAAGCAGTTCACATAGGAAACCAGGCATGACTTCTTGATACTACCACCATCATCGATGAACTACCTACCTCATCTACAAAACACAAACCGTATGTGCTCTCTCACTCCCATGGCAGTCCTGTATGGGAGAAACTAGTCTTCCCATAGGCTCACTCAACTGTATGTGAGGGGTATGTGTCGTGAATACGGTTTATGGTATTATCTGTAACAGTAAAAAATAGGGGCAAAGATTAAATTCCAAGGAGTCGATAAAAGAATTAGTTAAGCCAATTCTGGAACTTTCCCAATACAGAGCCTACAGAAAGGACCTACTGTACCTTGTATTCATAACTGTGATTTCAAACATAATAAACCCTTACTCCATTAAGTTGTTTAAAAAAAAAAGAAACTAATGAACAGTGTCTATCTATCGAAGGGACCTACTGCTAAAGACCAGTGAGATAAGAGTGATGTCCTATGGATCTTGTGAGACAAAGGTCACAAAGGACCCTGGAAAAAGAGCATCGGTTTTGCTCACATGCCGTGGTGGTCCAAGGGTAAGTGCTGTGAGCATGACTTGATCGTGTAAGATGCAAGTGACTTCTAATCTATCATTTCCTATGTTTTCTGGTCACCTGACTATGCTGACCACCAGGGAAATTTACAGGAAGACAGTACATAACTGTGTGCAGAGATGCCAAAAAATGTGAGACATGGAATCCTATTCTGTCACCATGTGGATCAAGAAAGAGTTCATGCGAAGCAGCTACCCAGCTGGTGGTAGCAGCTACAGGGAAAAGAGGATGCACAGCAAGACAGGAAGCAGAGTAAGAGAGCTTACTCGGGAGGAGAAAGGGGGCTTTGCAGTGACTGTGTGGGCTTAGACTCCGATACAGCTACACATGGGGCTGGAAGAGGAGCCAAGTCAGGAAAGGAGCCAATGAGAGAGGGCTGAGGTGATGAACACAAGAGGAAAGGGACATCACTTGGACTGGTGTCAGATGGCAACATCCATAGATACTTTCCTCTTCTCATTTGTATCAAGCTTGGAAGGACAGAGAGGACAGTTCTACCTATGAAGTGATCAACAGGTCTACCTGTGAAGGGATCAACAGGCTTCATGACAGCTGAAGAAGAATCTTACAACTATAGGCAAGCCGGGCCTCTGAAGGGAACAAAACAGCAGACCAAAGCCGAGAGAACGCAGAGCTCAGGGAAGTCACCTCTATATCTGGGACAGGCTTGGAAACTGAGTTCACTAGCATTTGCTATCAGGTCCAGTCACTGATGGGATTAGCCTGAGATTCTGTAACTGCTGTGATCTGCTTAGATGCAAAGTTGTTCTCTTAGTATAAGTGTGTCTCTGTACTCAAAGTTACCTAAAAACAGGAGACCTCATCACTCTAAGTACCTGAGGACAGACCTTAGTCAAGACCTGGAATTTCTAATCTCAGATTAAGGCATATCATGGCCTGTGTGACATAGAAACCCTTACAGTTCATGTTTAATGGGGGTACCCTCTACCCCCATCGATTACACGGAGGCTGACCATCTCCTTTAGCATTTCTGACTATGACTACATCCATGAGGAAAACAAATGAATGATACACTTCAGCCAAGGGAGCCCACAAATCGAAGAGCAATGAATGCAAGACCAGGCAGGGGCTGGGCAAGCCTTCGTGAAGCACAAGAACTCCCTCGAGGAAGTCTTGATGGAAAAGGTGACATCTGAGGTGAGCTGAGTTAGAAGGCAGAGCTGACAAATCGAAGCAGAAGGGAGAATGTATACCAAGGATCAGGAACATGTGTCTACTGTCCCAAAGACACATAGATGGTCTTGTTGGGGCGACCAGGATATAGCAGGATCGTGGAAGAAAGCTGAAATGTATCTCAAGAAATTCATCATTAACAAAAAGGTAATACTCAGTATACTCATTTCTTCATGGAAGGAATACCATGAATTTTTTTCATCTTTATTTTGTGCATTATCTTTTTTTTTAAGTACTAAGGATTAAACCTAGATTCTCACATATGCTGTGCAGAGTCCTACCACTGAGCTATAGCACCAGACCTTTTTACTTTCCTAAATGACCTTAGAATGCTTGCAAAATTAGGAAAGCCAGTGTCAGCAAGACCATGAAGACATTGCATTGCTCACACTCCTTACAGCCCTTCCCCATTGGCACAGGCCTTGAATCAACAAGCACTAATCTAATGTCTGAGAATACAATGTCTCTTGCTAGTTTCCTTCCAGAATTGTCTTTCAAAGTCCCTTTGTTTCACTCTCTTATCTGATGCCTACACAATATTTCTCAAGTCATTTTACTTAATTTAGCCATTTTAAAATATCAGTGTAGCATCTACATTTCATCAGGACTTTTTAAAAGCACTTCTATCTTTTAAATCTTTTTCCGGTGTGTGTCTCTCTGTCTGCAGTGTGTTTCCATGCTCATCTGGGCACACAAACCTGAGCACATATACATGCAGGCCAAAGGAGGATGTCAGATGCCACCTCCTTGCCCTGTAACACTCTGCCTTACTCCCTCTCTCACTGGGCATGAAGCTGGGCTGGCAGCCAGCAACCCCAGTGAGAGTTGGCCCTTGCTCTGTTCCCCATGATACTAAGATTACGAGTATAGGCACAGCCACATTCAGCCAGATTTTCCCACCTTTGGTTTTTTTGAGGCAGGATTACTCCATGTAGCCCTGGGCTGTCCTGGAACTCTCTCTGTAGACCAGGCTAGCGTAGAACCCATGTAGATCCACGTGCATCTCCCTCCAGAGTGTTGAGACTAACAGCCACATCACTATGCCTGGCACCATTCAGATTTTTTTAATGAGAGGGATTTGAACCCGTGTCCTCTTGCTTATGCAGCAAGTGCTCTTACCCACAGGTCACCTCCTCAGCCCCCTTAGCTCTTAATTAACATTAATTAACATTAATTATCCATAACAGTGGGTCTCATGACATTTTCATGTAAGCAGATAACATATTTTGATTACATCAACTCCATTACTCCCGAGTCCCCTCACACTCCTGCTGGTCCACTCCTCTCAGTGAATCTCTTCAACTCTCACGTCTCTTCCACTGCAAACCAGTACGTTTCGTCAGCATGCGTGAGGGTGATTTGTAGGTCCATGGGTACCACTTTCCCTCCCTCCAACCTCAGCAACCATTCACTGCCTAGAGAATGTTGGGAAGTGTGGCTCCCCTCCACATTATGTATTTTTGTTATATTTTATCTCTATTATGTCTATCACTCGGACTGGTTTGGTTTTGAAAGGCTACACAGTTGTTCTGCCTCCCTATGGGCAGGAAATAGGCAGCATTAGAAAACAGGCTACATGTTTCCATCACTTGCAGCCTGAGAAGACTGGGGCTTGGCAGGAACAAGGACCTCAGATGAAGCAGTGCCTCCAGGGAGTAAACTGGAGATGTGGCAGAGTGCTGGAATTCACAAGTGACAGTCACAGCGCGCCTCGAGCATTTACCATGAGTCACCCAGCCTGAGCAGCCATCAGTCCATTCCTTACCTCTATGCATATTTTTATGTTTGTTTTCTTAGGGATCCTTCATTTGAGAGGAGTCACATATATGTCATGCGACTGACTTGTTTCACCAATGGTAAGAGAGAAGGCACTTGGCTACCGACCCAAAGCTGGACTGTCCCAGCAGTTTTTTCAATAAGAAGAGAAGAATCTCTCCATCTCTGATTCCCACATCTTCCTCTCAATGGGCTTCAAACTCCTAAGGGCAGATGTGATTTATCAGCTCCATGGACCCTGAACAAAATGTTTAATGAAGGAATAAATTAATTACTGAGAATTGAGTCCCAAGATTCAAGAAATTCCCAATCAAATAAGAGCAATGAAAATTAGATTGAGGGGGAGGGGTTCCACTAGATAATTGACAGAACCCTCGTGGCAGTGACATTAGCCATGCATTGGAATCAAAGAGGGAATGTCACATGGGGAAGACAGTGATAAACACGTGTGAGATTGTAACCAAAGATAATTCTAAAAATTAAAGGCCATGTTGTTGCTTGTATTGGGGGAGTCCAAAACTTACAGGACGCAGTAAATGAGCGTTCTCAGTAACAATGAATGATGGTCAGCCTTTCAGGGACTGAGGCGGTCAGGAGAGACTGTTGGATGGCTGCCAGATGTGTCATCTCCATGGAATAGTTCCAGAGGTTAGAAAATGACTGATGGAAGAGGTGTATCAGAACCAGGAGATCCTGGGTTGCCATCTGCCCGGCTAGTTCACATATGTACACAAAGTTGAAACCCAAGAGACTGGGTTATGATAGAAAAGGCCCCAAACCAAGGTCTATGGCCAACTTCCCATCTTCATGCTGGTTTCCGCACCCTGACAGCCTCCTGGGCATTGTGATGACTGCAGGGCTTCGTGTGTGAACAAGAACAGTCAACAGCAAGCTGCTTTGAAGCTCTGACTTGAAGAGCAGAGCCCCTATCCCTGAGAGATATCCCTGTCACTGGCTGGGATTATTCCCTGAGGGCTATCCCCATCACTGCCTGGGATGACTCCCTGAGGGCTATCCCCATCACTGCCTGGGATGACTCCCTGAGGGCTATCCCCATCACTGCCTGGGATGACTCCCTGAGGGCTATCCCCATCACTGCCTGGGATGACTCCCTGAGAGATATCCCCATCACTGCCTGGGATGACTCCCTGAGGGCTATCCCCATCACTGCCTGGGATGACTCCCTGAGGGCTATCCCCATCACTGCCTGGGATGACTCCCTGAGAGATATCCCCATCACTGCCTGGGATGACTCCCTGAGGGCTATCCCCATCACTGCTTGGGATGACTCCCTGAGGGCTATCCCCATCACTGGCTGGGATTACTTCTCTGTGTTCTCTGCTCACCTCTGGCTTTGTCCACAAAGGAAACCAAAGCTAGGGTTTGAGAAAGAACTTGCTCCATGCCTCTACTGTCCAGGTGAAGACCTTCACTTCCCACATAAACAGCCACGCAAAACCTCTTGCTTTGGTGGGGATGGGGAGGAGCCAGGGTTTTGTTGTTTGTTTGTTTGTTTGTTTGTTTTTAATGTTGCTGAAACATGCTTTGAGGTTCAACAAAATAATCTCTTAGTGGGAAAAGACAAGACTCTCATAAGACGAAGTGAATGGACATCTGTAAAATGTGCTTGGGATTTAAAGAGCCAAGCTGTGGTGTGTAACACATGTGTAGCATCATCCCATCATGTGTGCACACACCCATTCACTTCCAAACAGAGTTAAGTTTGTCAACAGACGCGGGGAGTTATAATTCCACACTGGTGCTATTGATGAATCTGCTTAGTGCTGATTCTAATGGCTTCCTCCCAAATATCTCACAAAGACATCTCGCTAATGTGAGAACAGCAAGCTGCTTCCTTGGTGCAGTATACAAGATGCCATTCCATTCAGAAGCCCTGGGAGGAATGCAGAGGTCACTGGCCATGCCATACCTCAGAGCACAGTGGACTCCACTCATGGCACATGGGAAAGCTAACACATTGGGGACACTTTGAGAGCCACTTGCTTCTTCAGAGCACCTTATTTTTATGAAGAAAGAAAGGGACTCTGAACTGTCAATCAGGAAACTTTAGGGATGCATTCCTCCTGTCTGATCCTGGTGTGCTAATTTTCACAGAAAGTCAAGGTTGGTGAGAAAAAGCCCCACTTGGGGCAATCAGGACACCCGACTTGGAGCACGAGAAAGCTGGATTTCTTCAGTTATCATCATCCCCGACCAAGAGAAGCAACCACAGAACTCAGCGGCATAGCTGCAGCTGTTGATATATTCAAAGGCTTTTAAAATTGATTTTCTTTAGCAAATGAGTAAGTAAATTGTTCATACAACCATATTGTCATTAATTGAACATCCACTAGCCAGCCCTTGTCGTAGACAGGGAATAGAGGTGACATTAGAGGTGTTCACAGTGAGAGGAGTGGAAACCAAAGGGCCTACAAAAGAAGCTGTGTTCAGCAAGTTTACAACACGGCCACTAAGTAATCAGAGTTATATTAAGGACGGCCTTTGTTTCTTCTTCATCTCTAAGGGGGAAAAAAAACTAAAGCTTTCTTTACTGAAGAGCAGAGTTTCTCTCAACATCAGCACCACTGACAGTTTGAGTCCTGACGTTCTTCTCTGGGGGATGCTCTTGGGCATTGGGGGATATTTAGCTGTGCTATCAGCCTTTTCTCTCTCTCAGGCACACCCATCGCACTGCCCATGCACTGTATGTATCTCAGGATAGCTATGGATGAGCTCCAAAGCTTGGACACTCAATGCCAGTGGTATCCTCACCATTGTCCTTTGCAGTCATGGCTGAATGTCTCCAGAAGACAACACCTCCCCTGGTTGAAGACTACTGCCATAAAGTATCTTTTGTGTATACATTAAGGATAATTTTAACAGTAGAGACAAAATTCACAGGGATAGACTCATAGCACAACTGTGAAAGTTTGCAGTTAGGTGACAGGATTTGTTTTCCAATAAATCAATATTGTGACAACCTCATGTGTGCTTATAGATAAGGCTGTTAGGCCCTCACCTATGATGATCTGGTCAAGGTACCACCTAAAGGCAGGAAGATGGAAGAAAAGACATCTTCACACTCTCCTAGCTCCAGAAACTTGTGACTGATAAGTGGAAGGTGAGAGTAGCCTTCCTGGTTAAGTAACATGACTAGTGTTTCTATTCCTTACAGAGTTCCAAAGAAAAAAGAAAAACCAAGAGAGAGTGTGTGGAAAATAGAGAGTCAGGAGACAGAGAAGAACTAGGGAATGGAGTCAAGAGAGGAGGGAGATACAGGCAGAGAGATAGAAGACAGAGAGAAGCAGAGGGAGAGGGAGAAAGCAAGGGAGGGAGAAGGAAAGAGCCAGGGAGCCAATCCTAGGATGCAGCTTATGTAGAAGGAGCCAGAAGAAATGTGATGGGGAGGCTGGCAGGTGCACAAGAGGTGGACCATTGTCCAAAGCTCTGGACAAGCTCATGCTATTGCTCCATCAAATACTGCTCAAGTACCAGAGGTCACAGGCTAGAATGGGTCTCCTCTGTACTTTGCAGAGCTCAGGCTAAATGTCCAGTGCTCCTCCTTTGTGTGAGTTTGGCATGATCTACAGGACAAAGGTCTAAGTCTCTTCTTTCTCTCCACCAGCACATTTCAAAGTAAACCTAAGCCACCTGCTTCTGCCCTGTCCACTCTACAGCCGCAGCATCGTTGAAGGAGATTCAGTTACCACCCAGAAAACTGCATGAACATCTGATGTGCCTCTTCAACGAGTTCAGGTCTTCCGTGGGGTTATTTTGTGAGCTGGATTTGTTTTAAACAATAAAAGTCTGGTTTCTCTTGGGAAAGGGAATTGAAGTGATTCTAGATAATGAGCCAAAGAGATTCCAAGCCTGGCAGAGGCCTCAATTATCTGATGAACATCTCACATGAAGGAAATTGGGTGGAACAGATCTGACATTTGAGGACAGTGTTCAGCAATGTGTCCCTATCATCCCACTGGGTAACACAGATGGAATGAAGACAATGTGTTCTGCATTCATCTTTCTGATCGATTTGTCTCTTTGATGGCAGAGGAGGCAACTACTGAAACCATAACTGGTTTTTATTCAAAATAAAAAGCAGGTGGAGAAGGAAGGAAGCAGCAGATAGATAGCCTATGAAAACAGAGTTTGTCAAACTGAGATGAAGCTGGGTAAAGAGCTGTTTCCCCACTAGACCCCGGGACAGCAGCTGCCCATCTCGTTCACTACCCTGGCCTGTTCCATTTTGTTAGCTTGGCATATAATTCGTGTCCCGGAGTAAACATTCAAAAGGGATTCTTGCAGCTGGGGAGATGACTCTACAGCTTAGAGAGCTTGCTGAACAAGCGTGAGGACCTGAGTTTGAATCCCCAGCACCCATGTTAAAACCTAGGTGTGGCCTCACATCCCTGTATCCCAGAGCTGTGGGGAAAGACAAGATCACTGCGTCTTGCTGGCTGCCATCCTAGCTCCACTAAAGTAAGATACCTGTCTCCAAGGGCTGAGAGTGATGGAGGATGACACTTGGATCTCCTCTGGCATCCATGCATTTGTAGATGTGCACACTCAAACACATGCACAGACTTCACACACATACACACAAAAACATGAGGACAGGATCTCATGTGCTCCAGTGTATCTTCAAGCTCTTTGTGTACACAAAGATAACTCTGGGCTCCTGATCCTCCTGCCTCTGCCTAAAAGCTGCGATGAAGGTATAAACCAGCAGGCTCATCTGCCATATTTAAAGTTAATTTCCCAAAATTTAAAATAACTGTAAATGTCTTTCTGGTTCAATGGCCTATAGTAGTAACAAATTAAGAAAAGAGAAATAGCCTGTAAGATGCATTTGCCCAGAAGAAACGGAGTCCGCCTAACAAGGTCTTTAACCTCAAAACAATCACCAATTACTGTGAATGCTGCTGGAGAGTGATGCCAAGGTTGATTCGCAAGCATCAACACAATGGAAACAGGTAGAGCTACATGCATAGAACCTTGCATGTGTCGAACACAAATAGTATTGATACGTGAAGAAATTACTAGACAGCCAATTTCTAGGAGTCATACAACAAATGTCCATTCTGATTATTTAAGTTTTAATTGCTAAATATTCCGAATGCAAAGGCCAGCAAGCTAACTCAGAGGGTGAAGGTGCTTGCAACCAAGACTGAGGGCTAAATTCAATCCCAGGGAGAGTCACATGGTGTGGGAGGAGAGAACCAACACTTGTAACTTGTCCTCTGATTGCTACATGCATGCTTACACACACACACACACACACACACACACACACACACATGAATATATTATATATGGTGATTATATAATATATAGTTATTGTATATATCAAATAATCACTATATATATTTTAATATTAACCATCTAAACTATTGTTGAGATTAATGTCAATGGGGAAGACAACAACTAAAATAAATTAATTGAACTGTGATTTAAAAAAAAAACAAAAAAACAAAAATCCTGAAACTTCTATAGGTGTAATTAAGTAGGAAAAAGAGAAAAAGAAAAAAAAGTCCTCAGAGGGGGATCCAGGTGGAGATGCTGAACAAGGTGGCCTCCTGGAAGGAGAGAGATATCCAGCAGCACAAAGCCCCCCAAGTAGGATGCAGGCTCAGCACACTTAAGGATGAGAGAGAGACTAGTGGGCAGACTAAGCAAAGGGAAAGATGGAAGGCATGAAGCCCAGAACATCTCCCATGAGGGTATGAATAGACAGTGGGGACAGGGCAGACCTCTAACTCTGAAAACAAATGAAAAGCCACCGCAGCAGGAGTTTGCAGCAGGAGTCAGCAATGCGGATGCTGTACTCCACACCAGCCCCCTTGTTGCTTTTCTAAGTTACCCAGGCTGGCCTCGAACTCACTCTGCAGCCCAGATAGGCCTCAAGCTCCCTAACAGCTAGGATGGCAGGCCTGCAGCAGCCTGAACTGTGTCTCTAAAGGGGCATTTCGGGTGACAGGTTGCAAAGGAGATCTACAGGGCAAGAGGAAGTGATCCAACAGAAGACAACTGACTCTCCCTTCCCAGAAGCCACTATAATTGGTAAGTATCAATATTGACTGGGACTGGTAAGCCCCCCCCCCCCGCCATGCTTCAGTGATGATTGGCCTGATCATGTGCAGATTTTGTGAGATCATGAGAACAGCGGCACTATCAGGTCCAGAAGAAAATTATTTTGCCTTGGTCACCCTGAGCCTCTGGCTCTTACAATCTGACCCTTTCCTCCACCATGATGGTCTCTGAGCCTTTCAGAGAGAGTGTGATATAGTGACCCATTTGGGGCTGAGCATCCCAAAGACATTTATTCTCCACACCTGTGATGAGAGAAGTAGTATTGTGCTTGGGTCCAACAGAGGAAGGAGGAAAGAAAATGTTGAAAAGGGAACTGGAGAAGTACCGCCCTCAGCCTGCAAGCAGAAACAGGAGTTAGTGAGCGTCAGGTGGGAGCATACAACACTGGGAAGATGCAAAAGCCAGAGTCCCACCGCTGACAAGCTCATGGAACATGGAGGGGAAGGGCTCCAGCATTCTCTTCTGACTTCTTTGACTTCTTAGTAACACTGGATTCAAGGTCAGCAGGTGAGAATGGGGCTGAGGTAGAGCTGTGAGATTTGAAATGCTGAAACAACTACCCAGGAATGTAAGAGAGTGGATGAATAAGGGAAATGGACCAAGATAATGACCCTGGGCAACATTAAGTTCTCATTTCGAGTACATAGTCATGAATATAAAGTCAAACCAGGCATCAAGAGTGTGATTTTCCCTGGTTGCATTCATCTGTATAGGCATTTGCACAGGACAGGTGGAGATGTAGCCAAGGTGGTGTTGTCAGTAAGGGCTATAGGAACAGGGTCACTTTAGATGGGTCACATAGGTATACCCATGGGATTCAGCTGGCATGGAGTAAAGGGCAGGTGTCAGAAGGACAAGTAGAATCCGTTCATTGCTAGAATTCAAGATTCTCAACTGGAAAAGACAAAGAGACTGGGTGACACCAGCAAGAATTGTGATGCACAAAACAGGCTGTGGATCCAAGATGCAAGTGTCTAAAGGGGTGGTAAAGGACTTGGAGAGGAACAGTAGAATGGAAACCAATTATTATTCTAGGACCATGGTTTAGAAATTACAGACAGGGAGGTTTCAGGATTAGCATCTGTGAAAGGACAGATGGAACAGTGGTATCTGCCCATGTCATCAGATCTCTAGAGCTGTCCTAGCAGAGCTGGCATAACCCCCAACTGTGAGTGACAGATAAAAGGCTCCCAGAGTAAACGGACTGTGCTGAAAGCTGTGTAGCACAAAGCTTCCCTCATTGTCTCACTGTAAACGTCCTAAAAGGAGGTGCACAATAATGTGGTGGTATTTGCTCAAGAAGTTCCCCTCCCTGGTCCAGGTTCCCTCCATCTTCTGGATGAGAGGAGCCCAGACGTCCTGTAAGCATCACTTAAGCCATTCTCAAAAATAGCCTCTTCCCAGGACCCTCTCCACACGATGTAGGGTGAGGGTGGATTATCAAATCCAAATGCTTGGTCGCCATGGCTTTTGGCTCTGAACTCCTCCATCAATAGCACCTCCCTTAATGCCTCTTCATGACTTGCGGCCTTCCCTGTTTGGCCTCACCCACCTGGGAGATCTCCCAGACTGCTCCACTCCTGGGCTAACAGAGATATCTCTTTTCTCCTCCAAGCCATCTCAATAGCACATTTTTGACAAAGGAGATATACCTTGCCAACCTACTATATTTCAAAGAGATTTCTACTCAGTAATTCTTTCCCCATGTGAAAAAAAAAGGCTATCACAACTGTACACTTTGTCTAGAAAGATCAGTGCCCTGGAGACAGAGATTTTCTCCAATAAACTGAAGATGGACATCCAATGGCTTATGTCTTACTAGGAAGAATGTTCAGTTGATCAACTGTTGTGCTGTTATTCATTTCCCTGTGGTCATTGGCAGCTTTTCCTTCTGTCTTTGTAAAACATGGCGCCCATGGGTATTGTCCACCTCCCATGACCCTTATTCTCTAGGCTTGTTAGTAAATGCATTGAGAATCATTTCTATTGGTCCAAGCTTGACAGGGTAGAAACAGCGTCCCCTCTGTGAGCTCAGACCTATGTCACTGTCCCCAACACAATTCAGCAGAAGCAATGTTTATCGGGGTTATGGGCTGCTTTCCCAGAGTAGTAAATCAGAACCTCATCTCCCCTTGGCACGCATTGCATGGATGAGTTTCATCCCCCTAAGATTCAGGCAAGGGGGGAGTGGCAATTCCCTACACCCCCTACCCAAAAATAGGCTTATCACTTTCAAGTACTAATTTGTCAACGCAGAGAAGCATCACTTCCATGCAAGATTTTGCAGTCTTTGAAAGCAGGGAAGTCTTACATCTCCATACTGCCCCCTCTAGCACCCACCACAGTGCTGTGCAAGCAATAGAGTCAACAGAGAGCTTCACAGTAATGTTGTGCTCACAGAGTGACAAACCAATGCATCCCTAGCTATGCCCTGTGTACCCTGAGCAAGCCTTGCCATCACCATATAAGCATCTCAGTGGATAGGTAAAAATGAGACCCAAAAGGACATCTGAGTTCCCAGTGTCTTCCTTCGTTCTTCCCATTGGCGTGGGGGTTCGGGGGGAGAACTCTTATCTCAACACTTCAAAAACAATATAGATTGTATCTCTGGTCTATTTAATTGAACATAGAAATCAAGGTCACTGCGCTTTTAGAGTCATTGCATCAATTAAAAGAGAAGATTTAGCTTTGCTGTCATCTAAGGCTTAGAAACCAAACAAATGCACTGGGACTGCAGGCTCATGCTTCCGGGCCCAGCTTTCCAAGTGAGTGCCCAGGGACCCGAGCTCAGATCTCTATGCTTGCCATCTTCCCAGCCTAGAAATAGAAGGGGAAATAGATTCTGATCACATTTTACTTGCTTTCTTGGCTTTGGGATAAGCCCATTCACTTTCAAGCACTCTCATGATACTGAAAGACACTTACATAGAGGGACCAACTGGGGCTGATTTAAACTCTGAAGCAAGCAGAAGCAGCCATAGTGGAACACACCTGTGACCTTAGTATTGGGGAGACCGAGGCAAGTGAATCATGAGGTAAGCCAATATAAGCTACATAGAATGACCGTGGGGAGAGAGAGAGAGAGAGAGAGAGAGAGAGAGAGAGAGAGAGAGAGAGAGAGAGAGAGAGATGCTGATTCTGAACTAAATTCATTGATCATATCTAATCAATAGCTGCTGAACTTGACCCTTGATGACTATGCTTATTACCAAAGGAGCCCATTCATTTAACAAACACTGACAATTTCCATGTATGAATGAACAGCCTCAGAGACTACGGATCCAATAAAATTCTCTGACTGTTAACACGGAAGAAGAGAAACTAACAGTACTGGATAGTATTATTCACTAGTCATTTCCCTTACGTTATTTTTTGTTGGTGCTGTTAATCAAATACGAGGCTCACTGCTGCTCAGCAAATACTTCACCACTGAGCTAAACCCCAAGGCCACTTTGAACACCAGTTTTCCAACTCAGTCTTTTTCCTTTATAGGTGCCATCTAGAAAGCACCAGTGAGATGAAAGCCAGCCCCTTGCCTTGCTCTTAGAATCATCCACAGACACCAAAAATGGTGAAACCACTCTATCAAGTGGTACAGCACTTACCAGGACTCCACCAGTGACTTAAGATGTAAACAAGTTGTCATTGACCTCCTCCCACATATGTAGCTTCATACACACAAACACATGCACACACAATACACACATAGACAACACCCACAAAGACAAGGCGAAGCTTCTGATGTTCTTGAAGGACCTGGAACTGGCTCGGGATCACTTCCAAAGTATTGGTCAGAGCAATCTCAGACCAGCCCAGATTCAACAATCCACTTCTTGATAGGAGAGAGGAAAGTCTTAGATCGCCATCTCTAATCTACTACACAGAAGGTAAGCAATTTACTCAAGATCAGGAAGAAACAAGTGCTTGTGATGGTTTGAATGAGAGTGTACTCCCCCACCCCACCCCACCCCACCCCACCCCACCTCACCCCTGTGTGTTAGTATTTGAACACTTGGTCCCCAGTTGGTGACACTGTCTGGGTAGGTTTACGAGTTATAGCTTGCTGGAGGAATATGTCACGGGAGAGCAAGCTTTGAGCATTTAAAGTTGCTATCCTGGCACTTCCAGTTTCCTCTCTCTCCACTTAGAGTCTGTGGTTGATATGTGTGAGCTCTCAGCAACCTGCTTCTTCCACCGTACCCTTTGTTTGGCGCCATACTATCTCAACATGAGGGACTCTTATCCCTTGGGAACCATAAGCCAAAATAAACTATCTTCCTTGCGTTGCCCCATCATGGTGTTTTATCAGAGCAGCAGAAAAGTGATCAATACAGTGCCTGCAGTAGGAGCCCATTCTGTTCAGTCCGGCTCTGGAAGTTACCACCCGCTCTGTTCATATCTCACCCGTGAAGACACTTCTAGAGAGCTGCCAAGGCAGAACACAAGTCAGCCTATCCCAGGCTCCTCCCCCGCGCTCACTATAACCAAGGCACAGGCTGTCTGAGGACTTTGACTCTTCACTGGATCCCAAGCAAAGCTACTGCCTGTCAGTAGATAGAGACCCAGGCTCCAAGCCCTGAGAGTCAGGATTCCTTTGACCCTGACATAGGGAGTTGGTCTTTGCAAAATAAATCTCCCAAAACTCAGATTCCTCATGCAAACTCTCGAGTGTGTTACAGAGATGGCAAGGGGAAATTCAAAGAGCAACCACGGTTGCTGTAGTACCAAGTGTTAGGTCAGACCAAGCATAGAAATCACCTAAGGGCTTTACTTACCCAGTGATGAGGGTAAGGGAGGAGGGGCGTTGCTGGAGTGTGGAATCTTGCCTAGCGATCTGCAAAGGGATTTAATTTCTCAGAGACTGAAAAGAGCTAATGGCCAAGCAGGTAGTATCCTAAGGACCCTGTGTCAAGAACAGGGCAAAGACGGGGTGAAACTGGAGGAAAGGGACCATACAGTGACGAGACAAGGTATTGAGAGGGCAGTGTCCCCTGTCCCAGTCAGAATGGCCAGAGGCTCCAGGAGGACCCATGAGGAGGGAGCATTCATATTCTGACTGTCTTCTGCCCACTTCAGAGCAGCTGGCCTTGCTCATGCTTCCCTGAAATGACTGTAGCTCCTTGGAACCAGTCAGGTTCCCTGGCACCTGGCCCTGGAGAGAGCCACACCTTTTCAAGCACTTTGAACTCCCCAGAGCCTGCACCATCACTCTCTCCTTTATCTCCCCAGAGCCAGCATCCTGGTTACAGAGATTTTCATTAATCATCCAAAAGTCATCCCTGACCTGCAGGGACATCATGGCCACCTCTAAGAACCCTCTGTCCAGCCACAGTCATTACTAGAAACGCACAAAATCGCCACATACATTTTCATTTGCTCAAGGCAGTTGTTCTTTACGAGCATTGGTGAAAACAAAGGTCCCATTATGTCCGAGTTAATCCTCTGCGCACATTGACACAAAGAACCACAGATGCTCCTCAGAGGCATCTACAAGAGACCCGCTGTAGCCTGTAGCATAGAGGGCTGACCAAATTAACATTTCAGTGAGGCATCCACAGTTAGAATTTCCATCACAGCTAGTCCTACCATGTACCCTAAAGCATCACATCTGGATGAATCCCAAAGTGAGTCACAATCTGCCTAGGCGTTGCTCATTCAGCAACCAAAATAGACTACCATTAGGTAACCCCAACCAGTGTGTTCCAGCCTCCATTTATGACTGAAGGAATATGACCTGAGGGATGGCTCATATCGTGGCAATCAGCTCTGACTCACCTCCCCTTGCAGTCAATCTGCTCACTCTCTCAGGAGTACTTTTTGACCAGAAATTTCTCCACTGCCTTCCCACACGCAGGGGTAGCCAGCTTGGTCATACATGGGAACCATTGTGGCTACAAAGCCCTGTAACAGAGAGAGGCAGATGTGGATTTATTCTGCTGATATGGCTTCTTCTAAGATGTTAAAGAAGAGTAGAACCTCACACTTTTCTTCTCTTCATAGGGAGGGGTAGGGATGGGTCGCTGTGAGCCTTTTGACAGAGAAAGCAAGTGAAACATTGAGAGCAGAAAAGACTGCAGATAAGGAGGGCATGGTCACCTCGGCCTCTCCTCAGGAGAAAGATGCTCCCAGCAGATAAGGAGGGCATGGTCACCTCAGCCTCTCCTCAGGGGAAAGATGCTCCCAGTCATGAGGGCAATGAGGGGCTTCTCAGAGAGGCTTCCTTTTGGCTTAAAGGGAGTTCAGAAGAGAGAGCTGAAGCAGTATCCTCCCTCACACCTTCTAATCCCTCTACATTCTAAATTCATCTCCACAAAATAAATTTGATCCAATAACAGCAATGTCTGCTTCTCTTACTATAGCTTAAGGAGGTGCCGAGGTTACCGTTTTAATGTACCAGTGGAGTCAAGATGCTAATGTCAGTCAAGAGTGACTTGCAACTATTAGGAAAGAAAAGTCTGTGAAGGAAAAAACATTATTTCTCAGCTCCAAATGATTCCAATTGGCTAGATGGCTTATATCCACAAATCTGAACAAGGCTGTCATTCAGTTAGTCTCGGTGACCTGTAAGCCCAGTGGGCCAAAGAGCAACAGAGGAGAAATATGATGCCTCAGAGCCAATGGTTGAGGCTGAGAGCTGCCTGCATATGGACCAGGCAGGATCTGAGGGCCAGTTGAAAAGCCAGTGATATTACATGGGAGAAACTTGGGTAGAGAAGCTGCAGCTTTGCAAAGCCAGAGAGATGGTTTTGAGCAGTGGTTCTTAACCATCCAAATGCTGCCACCCTTTAATACAGTTTCTCATATTGTGGTGACCCCCCAACCATAAAATTGTTTTGTTGCTACTTCATAACTATAATTTTGCTACTGTTGTAAATCATAATGTAAATATCTGATATGCAGGATATCTGATATGCAACCCCCAAAGAGGGGTCATGACCCATAGGTTAAGAACTACTGGTTTTGAGTTATACTTCAATCATTTAAAACCCTTCATAGGCTGCCTGTGCAGTGAAAGTAATATGAACTCCAAAATCTAGCAAAGAAAGACTACATGGGGCTGGAGAGATGGCCCAGCGGTTAGAAGCACTCGCTGCTCTCATGGAGAAGCAGTGTTCAGACCTCAGCATCAACTTTGCATTGTTCACAATCACTTGTAACTACAACTTCTGGAATCCTACATCCTATTCTGGCTTCCTCAGGCAACCCTTCACTTGTATGCTCACACACATACACACACACTCACACACACACACACCTACCTTTTTTAAAGAAGGGGGTGGTTCTCAGAATTTGCAGAGGTTTAGAATGCATTGGCTATCTCTGCAATGTTAAGGGTTAAGGTGGATTTTCCATGCCTGTAGGGGTTTGAGTATGCTTAGCCCAGGCAGTGGCACTATTAGAAGTGACCTTGTTGGAGTAGGTGTTATCACTGTGGGCTTGGGCTTTAAAACTCTCATCCTAGTTGAGAAGGCATGCCTTCTCCTAGCAGCCTTCAGATGAAGATGTAGAACTCTCAGCTTGGGCTGGAGAGATGGCTCATCGGTTAAGAGCACTAACTGTTCTTCCAAAGGTTCTGAGTTCAAATCCCAGCAACCACATGGTGGCTCATAACCATCTGTAATAAGATCTGACGCCCTCTTCTGGGGTGTCTGAAGACAGCTACAGTGTACTTACACATAATAAATAAATAAATCTTTTTAAAAAAACAAATAAAACACCTTTAAAAAAACTCTCAGCTTCTCCTGCACCATGCCTACCTGGAGGCTGCCATGTTCCCACCTTGATGATAATGGACTGAACCTTTGAACCTGTAAGCCAGCCCCAATTAAAGGTTGTCCTTTATAAGAGTTGCCTTGGTCATGGTGTCTGTTCACAGCAGTAAAGCCCTAACTAAGACAATGCCTACATCATATTTCCCATTATTCCCTGCTGTAATTTTCTATAGAAAGAAGATACACAAAGCAAAATACTTTTATTCCCATACCTAGGAAAGTAACTAAGAGTCTAAAAAATATAACTTTGGGGGCAAAACCAAATAGTACCACATGGTTCAGGACAGAAAACCTAAGTATAGCCTCTCACTTCCACCCAGTGAGCATCTTCATGTTCTCCATGTTTAAGAAAATACTCCAGAATTGAAGAATAGAGCAGAATTTCATAACAAGTCTACAGTCTATTCAACAAGGCAGCACATATGTCACCAGAGACCCAAACTAAACACTGAACACTGGCAACACTTCCTTGCCAAGGGAGTGGAATGCACGCTGTCGCGTGCTATCATCTCGCCAGCAAGAACACATCTTAAACGCGTTCTCACGACCGGCCAGGAAGAACACAACAAACCAGAATCTTCTGCGGCAAAACTTTATTGCTTACATCTTCAGGAGCCAGGAGCGCAAGCCCCAAGCCCCAAAAACGAAAGGCCCCCCGCTTACATCTTTAGGAGCCAGAGCGCCAGCGCGCCAGAGCAAAAGCGCAAGAGCGCAAGTAAGAGAGAGAATGGCGGAAACCCCGTCCCCTTTTAAGGAGAATTATCCTTCGCCTAGGACGCATCACTCCCTGATTGGCTGCAGCCCATGGCCGAGTAAAGGCAGAGTACATGTAGTGGAAAATTACTCTTGGCACATGGGCAGATTATTTGTTTACCACTTAGAACACAGGATGTCAGCGCCATCTTGTGACGGCGAATGTGGGGGCGGCTCCCAACATCTCCCCCTTTCCTTTTAATAAGAGCAATAGGCCACCCATATTAATGAGAGTGGAGATAGAGGTCAAATCTCCAGTGTGCAGGTAAAGGAGCCATGTACAGGATTAGCTCTTAGGCTCACAGGCTTTTACCCAGAGCAACCCTGACCTGCTCCCGTGTCGTTTTGCCTGGAGAGAAGGACACTTGGACACTCAACCTTCTTGAAAGATGACATGTCTCCCTAGAATAGGCTCATATATGCCGCAGAGCCGTTCTACTGCAGTGCTTAGCCGTGCAACTCTCTCGGGCTGCTGAAGCACACTCACTCTATCCCGTGCAATGAGTCTAGCCTCGTGGTGTATAAGAGCTGAGTGGCCAGCGACCTATTGTCTAAGCATAGATATATCAGGGGAAGCACCATGTTCTAGAGCTGCAAGTGCCTGGGCAATAACCACCTTGTCTCTCCTAGTTTGGGCCTTAAGCTTACAGACCAACCAAAGAAGCAACACTAATCCACAGCAAAGTGTATCTCCAAATAATATCAATCCCACCCATTCTTTAAAGAAGGGAAATGCTGAGGAGATCCAATTGGGTAATCCTTTGGTCAGGGACAGGTCCAAGCGCGTGGAGTTGACCTGAAGTCTCAATTCCCGAAGGATCTGTTCAAATTCAGCCATCCAATTCTGTAACATATACTGAAAAAGACTTTTTGACAAATTAGCTGCCCTAGTAAATTTCTCATACTGAATGGAAGTAACACACAATCCCGGAAACTTTTGTTCACATCCCAGCTGAGCTATTTGCCATAATACATCTAGTTGTTTCTGGACAAGATCTATGAGTTGATTAACCAGCATGAGACCTCCCTGTATCTTGACATTAGCTGAGGCCTGTTTATCTATGACTGTAGTCACTGAGGCTGACAAAGTGTTAATGGTGTCAGTCGTCTGGACCTGTCCAGACAGAGCCAAGGCTGTCTGAATCAAGGCTAAACCCAGTTCCTAGTTAGTGGTAAAAAAGCAGGGGAATACTTGAGCATTATACATCACCGTCATTAGGAGTGGAAATGTCGACATTATTCCCCAACGCTGCTCTCTCTTTGTTATTGACGCCCTGGACATCACCAAGACAAGGGACATCAGTATTCCCTTGGTCAGTCTGGATTTTTCGGGTGAGTCTTTCTGGTATCCAAAATGGGTTGTCTTCATTCTGTGGGAAAACACAGATAGCTCCCCTGGATCTTATCAAAATAGGATCCGGGCCATACCATTTATTATCAAGGACATTTTTCCATTTAACCATCTCATTGGGCCTATCTGGCTCTGAACAATGACGTTCAGCCGCAGTATGGCCATGAACATCAATATTTAAAAAATTGAGTGTAAAGAGTGCTATAGACACAGACACTCTTGGTACTCGGGGTAGAGTCTCCTCAATTCCCCTCTTCTGTTTTATAAGATAGGCTTTGAGGGTGCGATGTGCACGCTCAACAATACCCTGTCCTTGAGGGTTGTATGGAAGTCCAGTCAGGTGGGTCACGTCCATCTGACGGCAGAACTGCTGGAATTTTTGAGATGTATAAGCTGGTCCATTATCAGTCTTAAGGAGTTTGGGTTTCCCCCAAGCACTCCATGCCTCAAGACAATGTTGAATCACATGTGAGGCCTTTTCTCCGGTTAACGGAGAAGCAAACATGATGCCAGAACATGTGTCAATGGACACATGGAGATATTGAAGTTTTCCAAAGGAAGAAACATGTGTAACATCCATTTGCCAGACCTGTAGAGGTCGAATACCGCGTGGGTTAATTCCCACATGAGGAACTGGCAAGAACTCACAGCAGCTTTGACATTGAGTAACAATGTCACGGGCTTCTTTTCTTGTCAAGGAGAAACGACTGCGTAATGTTTCAGCCGTCACATGAAAATTGTTATGAAAATTTCTTGCAGCCTCTACCGGGGATGATAGGGCAGCAGCCACCACTTTAGTGGCCTTATCTGCCAAATCATTTTTCAGAGCCATGGGGCCAGGTAGGCCTGAATGGGCTCTAACATGAGTAATATAAACAGGAAATCTTCTAGATAACAAAACTAATTGTATCTGCTGAAAAATATTGGCAACTCTACTGGAAGGCTTAATCACTCCAGCCACTTCTAAAAGATTTACTGCATTAACCACATAGCAGGAATCTGACACAATATTAAGGGGTTCTAAAAAGGTTTTTAAAACTTCTAAAACCACTAAACATTCTACCACTTGAGGTGAATTTTCATTATATTGTTTGGATACCACTTTACCATTAGCCACATAGGCACCTATGCCAGTTTTTGATCCATCAGTATATACCACAATCCCATTTTTAAGTGGGTTTCTTACTGTTATTTGTGGAAACACAACAGATTGATTTTGGGCAAACTGTAAAATTGGATGTTTTGGATAATGGTTATCTATTTGTCCTGAAAAGGAGGTAACTAAAACTGCCCAATCATTAGATGTGGCTGCCAAGGTTTGAACCTGTGCAGCGGTATAAGGTACAATTAAAAGATATGGACTTCGCCCAAAGTGGGTGATTGCTGCTTTTAGGCCTTTAAGGGCAAGCTGTGCAATTGCATCAGGATACCAATCTATTATTTTAGCTGGGGATACGTTTGGATGGATCCACAACAATGGCCCATTCTGCCACAAAACTGCGGTTGGCAATTGTGCTGTCTTAAAGACACACAAACTGAAAGGCTGCGAATCCTCAATACGTTGTAATTGTGCATTCTGTAAGGCTTTTTCCACCTTTTGTAAGGCCTGGTTAGCAGCTAGAGTAAGAGCCCTAGGGGAGGAGATATGAGGATCTCCTTCTAAAATACCAAACAAAGGCCTTAACTCAGCGGAAGGAATCTTTAAAAAAGGTCTGAGCCAATTAATATCTCCCAACAGCTTTTGAAAATCATTTAAGGTATGGAGGTGATCTCTTCTTATCTCTACCTTTTGGGGCACAATCTTATCTGGGGACACCACAGAGCCCAAGAATTGTCCTGTATCAGAAATTTGGACTTTTTCTGTGGCTATCTGTAAACCCCACTGACTTAAAGTTTTAAGTAGAAAAGGATATGCCTTTTGTAGCATGGTAAGGTTTTTATGGCACAGGAGGATGTCATCCATGTAAAGGAGCAAAATTAAAGAGGGGAATTGTTACCTCACTGGCAAAAGAGCTTCTTGCACATAAAGTTGGCACATAGTAGGACTATTGGACATTCCCTGTGGTAAGACCTTCCATTGATACCTCTTATCAGGTTCCATGTGATTAATAGAGGGGATGGTAAAGGCAAATCTGGGCCTATCCCTTGGACACAAAGGTATAGAAAAGAAACAATCTTTAATATCTATAATAATTAAATTCTAGCCACGTGGTAAGGCGGAAAGTACAGGGAGACCCCTCTGTACTGGGCCAAATAAGTTCATTTGCTCATTAATGGCTCTGAGGTCATGGAGCAGTCTCCACTTTCCTGACTTTTTCTTAATTACAAAAATTGGAGTATTCCAAGGTGAGGTAGAGGGTTCAATATGGCCTAGTTTTAATTGTTCCTCTACCAGTTGAATCACAGCTTCCAGTTTTTCAGAGGATAGGGGCCATTGAGGAACCCACACTGGATCCCCTGTTTTCCATGGTATGGGTCGTGCTGCCCCAATGGCCACTAAGGAAAACCCAGACCCTGTCTGTCTTGGTTTCCATTAGGTGAGATGGGCTCTATCCTTCCCTGTTCTTGATGTCCTAACCCTTTTCCTTCTTTATAACCCATCTTTGCCATGATATTTTTTGCTTTAGCTGAATACCCTCCCGATGGGGCGTTTTCATTGGACAAAATAAGGCCCAAATGCTGCATAATATCCCTTCCCCAGAGGTTAACCGGGAGTGGGAGCACATAAGGTATGAATTTCCCTTGCTGCCCTTCAGAGGATTCCCACGTCAAGGCAATGGAGCTTATAGTGGGACATGATTGATAACCTAGGCCCTGTAATGAATGAGATGACTCTGTGGTGGGCCATGCTTTGGGCCACCAATGTGTAGAAATTATACTTTTATCTGCTCTGGTATCAAGGATGCCTTCAAACTCTTTTCCGTTGATCTTAAGGCGGAGCTTAGGTCTATCATTCAAAGATACAACCAAATAGGCAGAATCATTTCCTGAGGAGCCCATTTTCTTTTATCTCAGGTCCTGCAAATTTCTCCCTGGTATTATCAGGGAGGAGCAGCAGCTGAGCTATCCTATCTCCTTTACTAATAGAAAAAACGCCCTTAGGGCTTGAGCACAGGACCTGTATTTCAGGGGAATGTTGACAATCCATAACTCCAGGGTGGACTACTAAGCCCTGCAAGGTGAGTGAACCCCGGCCGAGAATAAGGCCCATGGTTCCCGGGGGCAAGGATGGTATAGGCTCCACTGGCACCGGCTGAATACTCATTTGAGGCATTAATAGGAAGTCGGAGGCGGCACGCAGGTCCACCCTTGTGGGTCTTCCTGGGTCGCCTCTCTGACTGCTTCCTGGGTCCTGACAAACCGGTTCCCATATCTTTGAGGGCCCTGGGACCGAGGACCCGATGACCCGTTTTTTGGCACATAAGCTGATTGACTATCAGGTGGGGGAAGGATTCTGCCCTTTATATCCCTCACAGAGCGACACTGGTCGGCTCTATGATAACCCTTGCCACACTTAGAGCAAAGAGTGAGAGTCCCTCCCTGTTTATCTGGAGCTCTGCAATCTTTCTTAAGATGCCCAGGCTTTCCGCAGTTAAAACATGTCCTCTGATCATTTCTGCCCATGGAGCGGTTTTGGGATTGAAGGGTGGCAGCCGCTAAACCTGCATTGCTGAGAGGTCCCCCAAGCTCTCGACAAACCCTGAGCCAGTCTTGTAAGCCTTTGTTCTTTCTTGGGGCTATGGCCGCTCGGCACTCCTTTGTGGCTTGCTCATAGATGAGCTGTTCTACCAGAGGTGCGGCTTGCTCTGAGTCTCCAAAAATACGCTCTGCTGCCTCTGTCATTCTGGCCACAAAATCTGAGAAGGACTCCTGAGGTCCCTGGACGATCTTTGTTAATTGCCCAGTGGCTTCACCTGCTCGGGAGAGCGCCTTCCAGGCCCTAATAGCCGTGGAGGAAATTTGGGCATAAGCTCCCCAATGGTAGTTTGTCTGATCAGCAGAATAAGCTCCCTGACCCGTTAACAAGTCAAAAGTCCAATCTCTCTGCTCTGGAGTCAAAGCAGCTGCGTTTGTTCGGGCCTGCGCTTGTGCAGCTTCGTGCCAAAGCGCTCTCCATTCCATATATTTGCCCATACTAGGGAGAGCGGCTTTTACAATCGTTTGCCAGTCGGCAGGAGTTAGTGCCATGCCGGCAAGCCTGTCTAACTGCACCAAGGTAAAATTAGCATTGGTTCCGTATTTACGGACCGACTCGGCAAGTTCTTTAATCTGCACGTATTCTACCGGAGCGTGGACACGCCCACCCTCGGCTCCTTCAAAGACCGGAAATGCCTGTATACTTATTTTGTGTACCATATTTTCTCTTTGCTCCTATTCTCTCTCCCCGCTTTACTTCTGATAGACTGTCCTGAATTTCATCTAGAATTTTCAGCCCTATCTTAATCACCTGATAACATGTGAAAAGGAACAAAAGGGCTCCTAACACTAGAAAAAGTTCAAGGCCAAACATACCTTGTAAAGCTATTTCCCACTTTACTTCTGATAGACTGTCTTGAATTTCGTTAGAAAGTTCAAGGCCAGACTTACCTTGTAAAGCTGTACTCACTGGTACTCCTGTTCCCCAGCTGAAAAGTTCTGAATTCATGCAGTTGAATCCTTCTCAACAGTCTGTTTTACGGGAACCTTTATTACCATGACCCGCAGTTCTGGTTCCGGAATGAGGAATCTTCCTTGCGCCGGTGATGGTTAACTCCCGTCCCGAGTTTTTCTTCCCGGGTTTCCGGCACCAACTCTTAAACGCGTTCTCACGACCGGCCAGGAAGAACACAACAAACCAGAATCTTCTGCGGCAAAACTTTATTGCTTACATCTTCAGGAGCCAGGAGCGCAAGCCCCAAGCCCCAAAAACGAAAGGCCCCCCGCTTACATCTTTAGGAGCCAGAGCGCCAGCACGCCAGAGCAAAAGCGCAAGAGCACAAGTAAGAGAGAGAATGGCGGAAACCCCGTCCCCTTTTAAGGAGAATTATCCTTCGCCTAGGACGCATCACTCCCTGATTGACTGCAGCCCATGGCCGAGTAAAGGCAGAGTACATGTAGTGGAAAATTACTCTTGGCACATGCGCAGATTATTTGTTTACCACTTAGAACACAGGATGTCAGCGCCATCTTGTGACGGCGAATGTGGGGGCGGCTCCCAACAAACACACACGGACAACCGGATCCTTCTGCAGCAATGCTTTATTACGCTAGCTTCAGCATGAAGAGGAAGGCCCAGAGCCCAGAAATGGTGCTGCTTATATAGGCCTAGGAGTGATGTGCCCATACCTGATTGGTTATGCTACCAGTACCTCATTAATATGCATCAGGCCAGGCAGTGACTCGGCAAAAAACTCTTATGCACATGCACACATTGGTTGTTTACCCATATTCATGGGCGTCGGCTTAAAGAAACCAGCGCCATCTTGTAATGGCGTTTGCGGCTTCCCACACACGCAGAGTTGAAGAAGGGATGACCAATGTCCAAGAGTTTGCCAGTACTTGTCTCAAATAAGATGTCTGGTTTTGTTGCCTTCCCTTAATTAAAAACTGTTGAAATGTAAGGAAAAAAATCACAAAGGTTATGTAAACAAACAAGTTTATTGATAAGTTTATTGCCTTATTGATAAGTTCTTTCTAAGGGGAGTTAAAAAGTATTCCCACATGTCCAGTTATGAGACCAACACAGCATCAGATCCCATCCCAGTTCTACAAGGGACCACCTGGTCTCAAGACAGACAGTACTCCTAAAGTACTGGGAGCACAGCTCCTAAGTACTGGGAGCACGGCACAGCTAGCAGAGTCATGCCATGGCCAATGAAGACTTTCGGGAAATGTTTTAAGAGTGCAGGAAAAGGCTGTGTCTAAATCACTTAGCAACCAGGCGCCAGTCCTTGGGACTTTATAAAATGGATTAGCCTAGCTGGATGATAACAAGCATCTCTTCAATGCTCCCACAGCCTGTGTAGCTGGTATGGGTGAGCCTTCAGTCACAGCTTCTGCTCTGTGAGCCTGACGCAGGAGATTTTGATATCCATGAAATACTCTGGCAGCCCAGAAGAGGTTCAAGGGCTTGGCTCATTGACCAGCAGTCTGAGAGTGAAAGTGTCGCCCTTGGACCACATGCTGAGCCTTCTGTGCTCTGACTGTTGTAGAAACACAGGAACCTTGAGCCACACAATGGCTGGTGCCTGCCAGGTGAGTGATACAGGCAAGACAGAGGAAAGGAGAAAGAGAAAATGTAGCCTTGTGTGGAAGCTTCTGTATTCACTTCTTTGTGCTCTCAAAGGTGTCTCAAGGCCAATTTGAGGGTCACAATGGGGTAGAGAGGGCTAGAAACTCCCCCCTCCCCTGCCTGAAATCACAGCTCCTCAGTTTCAGATCCATCATCACAGATCCATGCCAGCTTTTTATTTGGCAAAAGGCAGCGGTCTTCTGAACAGCGCTGTTTTAGAAAGAATAAAGAATATAAGTTCCTAATAGAACAAGAAGCAGAGCTCTTGGCCTCCAATGCAACCAATTACAAAGACAGACTCAAGCATGGCTCAATGAAAACTGCTAGCTGCTGGCTCATTTATCCTTGTACTCTTGGCTCAACAGTCCCCAAACCCAGCGGCATGAAGGAAAGAGCCCCAGCCTCAGACATGAGAGATGTGGCAGCTGACTTCTTTTGTTTGCCAATGACATCATCTCCCTGAGCTTTTCTTTACTTTGTGTGTATGTGTGTGTGTGTCTGTCTGTCTGTCTGTGTCTGTGTCTGTGTGTATCTGTGTGTCTGTGTGTTTTTGTGTGTCTGTGTGTGTGTGTGGTAGCTGCATGTGTATATAGTTACATGAGTACACAGATATGTGCAGATGTGTGTATGTGTGTATATGTATATGTATGTATGTATATGTATATGTATATGTATATGTATATGTATATGTATATGTATATGTATATGTGTAGAAGCCAGATGATAACCCCAGGTATTGTTCCTCGGATACTCTCCTCCATTTTTCTTACTCAGATTTATTATTTTTATTTCATGTATATGGATATTTTGTCTGTTTTTGTGCATGTGTGCCATGCATGTGCCTGGTCCTTGTAGATGTCAGAAGAAGGTATCAGATACCCTGGGACTGGAGTTAGAGAGAGTTCTGAGCCACCATGTGGATGCTGGTAACCAAAGCTGGTTCCTCTGCAGGAGCAGCAAATACTTTTAACCAATGAGCCACCTCTCCAGCCCACCCTGATTTTGAGGTTAGCCCCCGCCCCTCTGGGACCTGTGACTCATCAGGTAGGCTTAGCCTGGTTGGTCAGTAAGTCCCAGAGATCTGCCTTCCAGGCCTTAAAATTTAAGTGTGTGCTGTCATGCCTAGATTTTTACCTGGGTTCTACTTAAACTCTGGTCTTGGTGCTCACAGGGCAAACACATCACTGACTGACCTATCTCTCCAGCCTTTCTTCCTTCCTTCATTTTATTAACTGTAGAGAACTTGATGGCTTGTCCCCTCCCTACTATTCAGGACTCTGAGGACAATTTACATGAGGATTTCCCATGAGAGAGCACTATGAAAACTGTTCACACATTCCCAACATCACCGTGCCTCTCTACACGTTCCAGTAGTCAGCAGATCCCAGCACACACTTCCATCAAGGAATTACAGATCCAAGTGGACCTAAGCCTCGGACACCAGCAGACAGGGAGGGATAGACAAATAATTTAGACTTAAATGAAAGACGTCAGTATAAGGAAATCTTGTGATAAAGAAATCAGAGTCCCACTCTCTTCCACTGGGCTCAGAGGTAACTCTGAAGACCACCCAGGTCAGAATTAGAAGCACCCAGAAGCTCTCTGAGGGGACCTGTCTGAAGGGTCCCCTTTCTGTGACTTTCATATGCAGCTACACAGTCATTTCCTATTGCTTCAGCTACTCACCCAGAGCCAAAGAGAGCCAAGGAGTTTCTGTACTATCATTTACTCTGGCCCACTACCTCAGACCTTCAGTGTGGACAGAAAATAGCATAGCCAGTGACTGTGAGGGCCACAAAAAAGAGAGCAGAGGCCACAAGATTCAAGAAGAAAAGCAACTGATATCCTATAGCCAGGACCAGAAAAAAAGAAAGAAAATGCCTTGTAATTCTTGCAAGGGCAGAAAAAAAAATCCACCATCCTTCTTAGATATGCAAACATCAGGCAGCAAGAGATCTAATTAGCAGAATGCAGCCATGCCCTCCCACCCCCATCAGTACCTTCTTAAACACAGAAGCCCCAGCATCAGATCATGCAAGCTCTTCACCCTCTCTGCAGCCACCGCAGATGGAGCAGGGACAGGCACTGAGCACTCCAAACGCATCTATATTTTAAACTGCAAATTAAACCCAGGCACGAGTGCAAAGCACCGCTTTAAGATGCAGAGGTCCGTGTGGCACTCTTAGGAGTCATCTCTCAGGAAACTGTGTCCCCTAGAGCACTGTCTCTGCCTTAATCAATGACATTGGGAAGTCAGCGTGCTCACAGAAAAACCTGTGATTGAGAAATCTGAGTCGAATCACTGACAAGCAAGCCTGAACAATAAGAGAAAACAAAATATAATCAAGTGGCACAGGAAAGGAGCTGTTGCCCCTCGAATAGGCAGCGAGATTGACAGAGACATGACTGCAGTATCCCATGAACGCCGGGAGGGGATTCCAATGTGTGCGTGATGACCTGTGGCTCTTAAATACTGCCTTGCCATTTTCAAAGCCCTTTCACATCATGATCAAATCTGATGCTCACAAAACTTGAATGCAGGCAGCACGGGCATAGTTCCCATTTGACAGACAGGGAAACTAAAGTCCAAAATGTTACGTGACTTTTCTGTGATCGCACAGCTGGTACAGACTTGAGCCTTCAACCTAGGTCTCCATGCCTCCCTCTCTGTGTCTGCTATAGAGAAACATGTTACCATGGGAACGGAGTGACAGCAAATGAAGAGACTGGGAAGGTTGGCCTTGGCCTAGCATGCATGGTGCTGGTTCAATCCCCAGGACAATGAACAAAATAGAGAAAGTCTTAGAGGAAGCACTAGGTGGTCAACCTTCTAGAATGGCATATCAGAACAAAACTGGTCCAAGTGGGAAGTCAAGAAACAAGATGGGGTCAGTGAGATGATTCAGAGGTTAAAAGTACCAGCTGCTCTTTCAGAGGACCCAGGTTCAATTCCTAATACCCATAAGTCCACTCACAACCACCCATAACTCTGGTTCCGTGGGACCCAGCAGTCTCTTCTGGCCTCCATGGCACTAGGCACACAGGCAGTACACATATATACAGACATGCAGTCAAAGCACTTAGAAAGAAAGAGACGGGGGTAAAGAGGGAAGGAGGGAGGTAGGGAGGGAAGAAAGGAGGGAGAGAGGATACAAGTAAATAAATTTAAAGGAAAAGCTGAGGAAAATGATAGTCTCCATGTCAGAAGGCCATCCTTCAACAGCCTGTCTTGGAAATCTATCTGGACCCCATGCTATTTCTCCAGTTTTCCAGCAAATGCACTTAGACCCAGGGATGCTAAAGCATGGACTCCAGTACACATTTAAGACCAAGAGTGAACTATGGGAATTCCCAGACCTTACCATCATCAGGCTCAGTGCTAATTAACTACATCACTGAGTGCCTTGAGGAAGGAGGAGGGAGAACCCACAAATACAACGGAAAACACTGTTCTGCCCTGAGAAAGCCAGCAAAACCTGCTCTCGCAAAGCACAGGAGGTAGGGTCACAGAGCACAGGCCACCCTCCCTGTAAGTTTCCTATGGGTCACTGCTGGCTTCCACCTTAAGGATTTCACCCACTTCATCAGTTCTTGATGATAAAGCAGGAGTCATTTAGCCTGCAAGATGGCTCAGGAGGTCAAAGTACCTGCCACCAAATCTGAGGACCTGAGCTTAATCCTGGATATCACATGGTCGAAGAAATGAACCAAAGAGTTATCCTATAACCTCCACTTATGCTCTGTGGCATGCCTACATGCACACACACATACAGTTACACACTAAGTAAATATGAAAGATAGATAGATAGATAGATACATATATACAAACATACATGCATACATATACATACACACATATATACATAGATGATAGATTCATTTATACATGATAAGTATATAGATGATAGACAGATATAAATAATAGAAGATAGATGATAGATAGAGATAGATAGATAGATAGAGTCATATTAAAAGTCTCTGTACAAACTTTGAGAATTACTATTTGCAAAGTCCATTCAAGCTAACAACCCTGTAGGTTTTCTGAGTGTGTATACATTGCATGCATGTATTATGTATATACATTTATGTATGTGTGTATGTGTGTTGTGTGTGCATGCATGTGCATGAATTGTGTGTGCGTGTGTCCTGTCTTTGCCTGTATGCCCAATGCCCAAGCAAGAGGCATTGCCTCCTCAATTTACTCTCTGACTTGCTGTTCCAGCTTAAAAGGCCAGGAAAGTACACGCTCTGCAGAATCCGGGTTCCATTAACTAAAAAGCATTTTGCACCGGATACTGAATGAGCCACCCATGCTGTGGGACAACACAGACTGTAGAAACACCTTAGCAGACAGAGAATGGGCAGGTGACACACACGCTTCTTCCGTTTGCTCTGAGCATGCTCAAGCTTGCCACCAACTCCGCCATTTTTTCCCATTAAGATATGATGCAATATTTCCCTTTCGGTGAAATGAAATACTACTTTTGGGTTTCAGGTTAAGACACAGCCCTAAATCTTATAAAGAAAACAGGGATCAAGAAAATAGGTTGTAGCATTGTAGAAGAAACTTCAGACCACCCAACCAACCCCTGAAGGCCATAGATTTTCAGGCCAGGAAGAAACCCAGGGGTCTCACCCTGTCAAAACCACTCTCTCAATCCATCAACACAGCTCCAGCTGGTTCCTCTGACTCCTGTGGAGGATGAAGGCTAGTTAGGTTACCAGATGAATCTACTATGGTAACCATGTTGAGAGACAAATTTCTAACCTCTAAATCAGCTTGCACTGCTAAAACACCTCTGTTTGGATTTAGGCAGAACTGCTTCAACCTTCCCCAGGATGGCTGGTGGACTCTGCAAAGAGGGAGGATGAGGCCCAAGCCTTTGCTAAGCGTATGGAAGTGTGGTGTTCTCTTAGTTCAGGGTGTTGCAAGCGGCAGCACCGTCGACACTGTGGACAGGTAGTCCTCTGTTGTGGGGTGCGTTGACTTGCCGGGGCTGCTGGGAATGAACGCACAGACAGAGTAGCTGAAAACAGGAAAGACTTACAACTCCATACTTCTGGAAGCTGGAAGTCTGATGTCAAGGTATCAGAAGGGTTGGCTCTTCCTCAGGGCTCTGGGGGGGAAGGAGGAGGGGAGATGGTCCATGCCTCTCTCCAAGCTCTGACAATGGCAGTGTTAGGGACTAACTCCAAAATGTATCTTAGAAGTTCCTGCTTTCTACACTTGAGCCCCAGATTGCCCTTTGTTTGGAAAGCTATGGGACCTGGCTGGTGAAAGTAGATCAAATGGGGTGGGTCTTTGAGTGTCTTGTTCTGGTATAGCTCTCTGCCTCCTGGCTGTTATAATGTGACCAAACGCATGCTTCCTTTTATATTGGATATTTCAAATGTTATCCATTTTCCCAGTTTCCCCTCCAGAAACCCCCTATGCCACCCCCCTCCCCCTGCTCCTATGAGGGTGTTCCCCCACCCACTCACCCACCTACTCCCGCCTCCCTGCCCTGGCATTCCCTTACACTGGGGCATAGCAAGCTCATGCTTCTAATGTTAGAGTCTGATTTACTCTCAACACCGCTGTCTTCCCCATTTGAATAGAATGAAATCTGTTCGAAACGATGAGCTAAAACAAAATTAAGCCCTCCTCCCTTCAGTAGTTTCTGTCAGGCATTTTGGTCACCGCCACGAGAAGCATAACTTATATAAATAGAATCCTTGGTGCCCCCTGGCTGGTGTGACAGGGCGCCCCAGTCTCTGCTTTCACCTCCTCCTGGGTTTTCTTGGTTTTTGTCATCAGACTATCATGTGGGAATATGTGGGTAGGTCGGTTCTGGGGTGCTGAGCTAAATTAGGATTTCCATGTGTCTTTCTAGGGAGACATAGTTCAGCTCATAAAGAAGAGCATCCTGGGAACAGGATCCTGTTAGCAGCATCGAGCCTGCCATGTTTCTCATGCCAACATCCTCCCGTTGTGACAATTAAAACTGTTTCCAGGCATTGTCCGATGTCCCCTAGAGAGGAAGAAACGGTCTGGTTGGGAAGCAATGCCTTAAGGCTTTGGGATCAGAAAGATGAAAGTTTGACCTTGATTCTAATTACTAACTCCATGGCCTTAGAAAACACGGGCTACCCTTTCTTCTCGTCACCTCAGGCCCTACGGGTAACTACAGAGCTGCAGAATTGCTGAGCATCACCAGCTGCTGTATTTCATGCAATAGGGATGTCTCTCTGGCAGGATTCTCCACAGGCCTCAAGATTTACTACTCTTGTGCGCGCCCAACTGGCCAGGAAGAACGACGCTGCAACAGGATCCTTCTGCACACGTTTATTCAGTCCTGTTTCTTCTTGTTTATATCTCCCTTGTTTATATCTCCCCCGAACCCTGGGCCTCTCATTCTTTTATACTCTCAGTTCCCATCCATGCACAGCAGGCCACGCCACCTCACCAGGCACGCAGCTTCAGCTAATCAGGGCAGCAGGGGCATATCTCCATCAAAATGGATTCACCTGAATCCTGGTATACCTGCGCAGCTCTCAAGATGTTTGTGGCTTATATGAGAAAGTCAGGTGCAAGTCATACGACTTAGCTGCAGTCCCTGGCGCCTTTGGGACTGCCGCCACACCCGCTCCTCACATACTACCCTTGACCCGAGATCCAAAAAGGCAAAGGTGCTAACACAGGTATGCCCTGCATCCCCCATGAGGAGTCAAAAACCTCTGCAGAGCCTGGTCAATGCCTTCCCAGCATCAGTGACCACAACAGTAGATGTGCAGATCACCATCTATCTATCACAGCCAAGGAAGGGCTTGAAGCGCTGGTGCCCAGAATGTTAGTGTGTCTGCCCTTGCAGCATGGAGGGCATCAGGCAAGAGAGCACTAGAAAATCTACTGGAGAAGACGAGGTTGGGGAAGAAGAAGGTAGGGGTCAGTTAATGGCTTCTCTGTAGACCTTGCCTCCTGCGCCACGCCATGACCGGCTACCTGACATCTCACACTGATGAGCAGAGAATGCAGAGTAACTGTTCCAGTTCCCTCACCTGAGCCAGAGAAAGACAGGAGCGGCATCTCATTTGCATGCCTACCACTTATGCTATTAAAAAAAAAAATGCCTGTCACATGACAGAAGCAGAGAAAGTGGTAGTCTTTATTTGTGTGCCACCCCTGTGCTACCAGTATTGCCAGCCTCTTGGATGGCAGAGCCGTATTCATGATGAGCACTGAGCCACCTCTCCAGACCCTAGTTGGTCCTTGAGGCCCACGCTGTATGATGTCAACTGAAGTACCCCACATCACTCTAGTTGAGTGCTCGGCGAGCTGTGAAAAGCAGGTAACAGCACAGAACACCTCCCTTACCAAAGACTTGGATAGGCCAAGCCACTTTCACCGGCAACTACAGACAGCTACTCTGAGGTCACCTTCATTTTCCTGCCTTCTTACCATGGTGATATGGGACAGGGACTCCCTGTCCTCTTAGGAATCTCTTGGCTTCCCTTTGTCCCACATTATTGTTCCACTCCAGTTTGGGGGCAGAATAGCAGGAAGCGTCCCCCAGCTCCCCCCCCCCCCCACACACACACACCTGTGCTATTGCCCATCCCAGAATGACTAGCAGTAGAAACAAGGGACTCTGGTCACTGTTGTCCCACCCTCCAAAATCACTATATTTATCAATAACTTTTAACATGGGGGGTTCATTCCATCTTAATACCAATAAAGAGAAGTGCTACTTCAAGAGTCCTGGAAATACAACTTCTGTGTCAGACCCAATCTCTGTCTCTAGCATTCCTCTCATGCCATCCCTCTTGACACAAGCTGAATAAATCTGGCTCACAGACCGCTATGTCACCAAGGGAAAAAAGTCTTCCAACCTAAGATCTAGTTTGCATTGCAAAGCAGAGGACTCAGGATCTCAGACTGTAGCATGTGTACTGACTGGCTCAAACCTCCTTCACTCCACTGAACTGGCTTACACTGCACCTTTGCCTGGTTAATGACATCAATCTAAGGTCAGCTCCTTAAACTCTGGGGGCATATTGGGATTTCTTGTTTGATTCCTAGTCACAATCAAAAATTCCTTTCTAGAGCTATGGAGGCGGCCTAGTGGTGAAGACGGCCCTTGCAGAGGTTCAGTTCCCAGAACGCCTACCAAGGCAGCTCACAACAGCCTGCAACAACAGCTCCAGGGGATCATATGCCCTCTTCTGGCCTCTGAGGCACCTGCACTCACATACATGTAGACAATCACGTAGATACATAATTAAAAATAAAACTTGTTTTTTTTAAAGTCCCCTTCCCATTTGAGGAAACTGTCTTGGTGGAAACCCGCAAAGACTGAATATAGGTGATTGCTATTCCCTCCACACCTTGGCAGCCAATCAAGGGTGAGCTCAAGGACAGAGCTACTGCAGAAACTGCTTTTACACTGCTCAACTGCGGGCTCTGCCTGCAAACCATCGTCCTCCTTGACTTCAGTATTCATTAACAACAGCCCAGCAGAGGGAGTAAAATGCCTAAGAGGGGGACAGCTTTATATGGTTCACATAAAAGCTTCATTCGGACCAATGGTTCTCCTGGTCCAGCACCATCCAATATTAAATCATGAGTAAGTGATATAAAATCAAAATGACGGAGATTCATTATCCCTGGCCGTGTTAGGTGAATAGTCCTGGAACCCCTATCTAAAGGTCATGATATATCATGGTGACAATATAACCTGGTGGCTGTATATAGTGCCAGCGGTGGTACTATAAATTATAACATGGTGGCCAGATATACTGCCAGAGGTGGTACTATACAGTATAACCTTGTGCCATATATAATGCCAGTGGTGGTACTATAAATTATAACATGGTGGCCATATATACTGCCATCGATGATACTATAAAATCTAACATGGTGTCTGGATATATTATCAGTGGTGGTACTGCACAGCAGTGGCCATAGCCATCACTTACTCCCCACTATCTGCAGCTGGCATCCCAGCTTCCACATGGATACTGTGAAATCCAGGATTATTCCAGCTTCTTGCATATATTGAACAGCCAGACATAGCTGGAGCAAGGCTCATAGCCATACAGAAACTACCCAGAAGTCCTACAATCTTCCTTTAATACAACTGTTCCCAACCTGTGGGTTATGACCCCTTTGGGGTTGGATGACTCTTTCACAGGGTTTGCATATTAGATATTTGCATTACAATTCATAACAATTAGTAAAATTACTGTTATGAAGTAGCAATGAAAATAATTTTGTGGTTGGGGGTCACCTATTGGTGTACGTTTTTGAGCTGCTTTGCTGGGTTCTTTTACCTTCCTCCCTTCTAACTCCCCAACACTAGGTAGGAGAGAAAGGTTAGAGGGTAAAGGGTGTGTAGAGCTCTTTAGATTAATTCCTGCTGCCTAGGGACGTCAAGTCCAATCTTTGTCATCAGAATATCCAGCAATCCAGCAATGCAGCAATGCAAACACAGCAGCAGCAACCAGCAGGGGGAACATCTGTAACTCCAGGCCCTCTCAGGCTCTCTCCCATTTATACCCTCTCCAGAGTCCCCATAATTCCAAATGTAAACTATCCACAGCAAGCAAGCATCACACCCCTCCTAGAGCACGAGACAATCAGAAGCAGTCCCATATCCCACACCTGAGATTAAAACAAAAACATATTCACGTGCACAACTAGGTCTTTAAAGAAACCAAATTCTCACTGCATGCTCCACCACATGAGACACTGTGTTAAAGGGCCGCAGTGTTAGGAAGGTTGAGAACCACTGCTTTGATGCATCTGTTTCTTTGTTTTGGCAGGAACTAGAGCCTACCTTTTGTGTTCTCCTCAGCAGCTCTGGTGCCTCCTTCAACGTCTCCTCTCTCCATCCCCATCTTCAGCTGACAGCTTCATTCCCTCGCTGAGGGAAACAGGAACAATTGAAAGGCAGACATCTGTACCCGTCTCTCACTTTCTCTTCCTGCTGCAATGAACTCTGGTCCTGTTTCCTCCAACCCTTCAGCCGCCCACTAGAGTTCACGCCCACGCCCACGCCCATTCCCATAATCCTCCCTGTACTTAGAGCCACCCTCTCCCACTGTCAACTGTTCCTCTCTACCAACTACTGCTGTTCCAGTCAGCGTCAATCTACAAGTGTTGCCATTACATTTAAAAACAAGATCTCCTCCAGCCCACCAGAAGCACCCTACTTAGAATCTCTGACATGATCCTGTCTCTTAGAGGGATTAGACAGCTGGAGGGGTTGCTTGTATTGGGGTCCTCTATCAAGGAGGGGTATCCATTTGTCCTCTCCAGAATAGATCCTTACCTTTTAATATGGGTTTACTTCCTCTGCCTTAGCTACTATAGTTCTATGAGTATATTCAGTAATTAACTTCAGTTAACATTCGGTACCATTGTATGCCATATACGTTTGACCCAGGGGTTCACTGTGTAAGGAAGAAAGGGTAATAAGGTTGATGTCCACAAAACTCAACATTATTTCATGCCCCCTCTCACTCAAAGACAGTTTACAGGATAGTAAAATGTCCCACTGAATTTTTGGAAAAGTACAAGTTTGGAAGCAATACTGCCCTCTGGGGGAGCCACAGTAGAACATGATGTGCATGATCTGATGATGTGTATGTCCACCACCCTCAAGACACAAGGCAATGAAGTGAGGGGAGAGAGGCACACACATCCCGAGTGGCTGCTCCCAGTGATGGCTGTGTCAAGTAGCAGCTGAGTCCATCAGCGGCAGCAGTGCCCCACAATGGTCTGGTTCCTTCTATCATCAAACCACCTTGGCTTCTGCCCACTTTCCCAGTACTGTCCCTCAGGCCTTCCTGTCTGCTCTGTGGCATGATATCCCTCCAACTGCCTTTTCAAACTCCTTTCTCAGCCTGAGCCTTGTTTTCAATCCCTCAACACTACACACACAGGCTTCCGTGGAAAGCTCTACACAAAGATCATGCAGAAACCACTTACCACTTCCAAATGGTAGCCTTGTCACTTGGGGGGGAAATGACTGTTCAGACTCCCATGCACAGCATTAAAAACAAGGGGCTCCTGGAGTGAACGGAGCACTGCTTTTGGCTCTCCAGAATGATAGTCTGTCGAGTGTGTGCTTAGATCCCGAGCAGTGAACCTGTTTCCTCATTCCGTTTGAACCCTGGTCTCGCCAGCCACAAGGGTGGTTCAAGGGTCAAAGTACGGGATTTAGGTTCCTTGTCTCCTGCTTTAGGCTTGTTGCATAGGGGTGGTGACACTACTTTTGGGCCCCTGAACTACTTACTGATTAGAAGAAATCCTTGGATTCAAATTAATACTTTAAAGATCGGGATACAAATTGGTAAAGATGCCTTTCAAGTGTGCTTGAACCCTCGAGGGGCTGCCAGGATACAGAACCGGGTCATAACACTTAGACACGGTCACTTTGTGTCTCACTAGATACTTCTTAACATCAAAATCACCACAACCTGAAAATGAAATCTAGCCCGGTTTGAATACAGCCCAGGGCCCTGGTCACCACCACCTTCCCCTGTGGAATATTCACAGGATAGATGGTGTTGACACTCAGGAGTGCTCATAGAACAAAAAGCAAAGAAAACTAGCAACAGGCGTGCCCAGGCTGCCTCTTTCTTCACAGAACTATTCATAAGAACAGGTCCTCCTTACCTATCTACTTTGTTAAGTTTGTGAGTTTTTCTTGTGTGAATAAGTTATTTATGAATAACCTACACTTTGGGCCCCAGGCTGGACAAGTGGTGGTTGTTAATTTGCATAAACAGGACCTCAGCATTGATAATCAAAATGAAACCAATTCCTGTGTAGTTTAATGGAGTCCCTTGGTAACTGGCTCAGACCAAAAGCTGTGGAATACTAGAATAGTACCTGGTCTCTGCAATAGGAGTGGTCTCCCAGGTTCTGGAATGTTCTAGACAGAGAAGTAGGCCTCTTCTAGTGGAGGAGGCCAGCAGAGAGCAGGCGCTCAGGGTGTGGGTTCAGGGTTGGTGAGTCTGATTTGCATTTGAAAGACCTGTTCCTTGGTAAGTCCTTTGCAATCTCTAAGAATTGGCTGTCCTCAGGAGAGACATCTGTCACCAGGCAATGCAGGCACAGATGTCAAAGCATCTGGGGGGGGGGGGGGGGAATTGCATCCTGAAAGACCTCCTGAATCATCAAAGTGCATCGGATCTAAATTCATCATCATTTTGGTTATAAAACCTGTGAATTTTAGAATTACTTAAGTTACAAATCAGAGAGAGAGAAAAAGAAATGGAAAAGCAAATCAATCAGGCTTCAATGGGATAAAAGTGGGGGAATGGATATGTTGACTCCTAAATGTCAACGCTTATGAGTTTGGTCAACTTCCCTCACCAAGGTAAGACCACAGCTGCCAGACTCAAATCCCCTCTTTCTACCGCTAAAATCAGAAGAAGAAAGACAAGGGGATTTTCTCCAAATTGTCAATAAATACCACCTCGGTTCCCAGCCTGCTGGATTACATCGTCATCCTTGCGCCTGTCACTCTGGCTCTCAGAACCACCCAGAAGACATGCTGAGACCTGGCAGTGGAAGCCCACTGTGAAGGCTGCTGGGTTAGTAGACTCCACAGAGCCTGGGCCTCTGAGTTACAGCCAAGTTCCCAAGGAGCGGAGCGCTGACACTAGCCCTCAGGGGTCTTTGAGAATCACTGCTGTACATTAGGTGTTTTGTTACTATTTAGCTTCTCTCTATTAAAAAAAATAAGGTCTCAGGACGAGGGTGTAGCTTATTGGTAGAGTACTTGTCTAACATGCGAGAAGCCCTGGGTTCAATCCCAGCACTACAGAACCCAGGTGTAAATGCCTGTAATCCAGCGCTGATTGGGGGTGGGAGGTGGGGGGTGGGTGGGTGGAGGAGGGGTCTTAGGTTCCATAATGTGGATGAGATTCTCCTGGGCTGTATCAGACACTATCTTTCAAAAGAGAAATCTAACCATCAAAGTTCTAAATGATCACTGTAGCTTTCAGCTTTAACCCCAGCCTCCTGGGTTACTGAGAAAGCCTTTTATCAAAGAAAGCCTGCGTGTCTCCTTTGAGAGCCATCAGACAAGGATAATGGCAGGTCTATGCATTCCCTTAGTTCTAGATGCTGAATCTAGAAAATTGTTCACACAGCCGTGCTCGGAAAGGTCACAGCAGCAAGAAGATACACAGATGTTGCCAGGAAAGCGGCCAATGAGAAACAGCTCTCACAGTGCTTAGGTTACACGACTGGTGGATCCAGAGCCCTGAGAACCCTGATTTATAGTTATAGTTAGTTATAGTTATAGTTATAGTTATAGTTATAGTTATAGTTATAGTTATAGTTATAGTTATAGTTATAGTTATAGTTACAGTTAGTTATAGTTATAGTTATATTCATAGGAAGGAACATGAGCTTTATGTGGCTGAAGAGATGGCCCAGCCAGTGAACGACTTGCACCATACACATGAAAACCTGAGTTCAATTCCCAGAACCCACATTACAAAAATTAAAACATCCAGTATGATGATGACACGGGCTTGCAATCCCTGCACTGCGGTAGATACATAAAGATCTCGGGGCTTGCTAGTGAGCCAGGGTAACCTAATGAATGAATGAACACGTTCTAGTGAGAGAGCCTGTCTCAACTCTCCAGACACCTGAGGCTGACCACTGGTCTCCACAGGCATGTGTGCAGGCATGCAGTCATGCGCATGTACACTTGTACATACATGAGCTCACGCAAATATACAACATTTTTGTATGCCAATAACTTCACGAAAATACTAAGATAGTCTTCTATCGAGATATGAGGCTTTTAGGACTATTTTGTATTCCAGGAGTGCTTGGCTCCTTAAGATGCGCAGTAGGTCCCTCAAATGCTGTCCTTGTATAAGGAACCACAGTTGGAAAATCAGAAGTTCATTCCCGCCTTAAGTGACCGGGATAGCTGGATTTATGCTGGGGGCAGTAGCTGTCTCCCCCTGACTGTCAATTTCCCTGGTTCAGAAACCCTACAAGGAAAAGGAGGGGGGAGCAACACATTTTGCAAGTCCTAGGAAGAAAAGAAGGCAATATGTTTTTGCACACACATATGGTTTCTATAATATTCTTTTACTACAGTTTGACCTGGACTTCTGACAGAGACAGTTCACTTGAGGGCTGCAGGCACAGAGAACCCACCTCTGCCCCAGGCACGGTGCACCTGGACTTGATTTGTGGCCCTGAATGGAGCCCTCTACCGTAGGGTGATTTTTATGACGTTGCCTTGCTGGCTGACCTCCCCGAAGTTGTTCCCTCCATATACAAGCCAGCTTCATATGTTTTCTAAGTAGGTGGTGATCTGGAATCCATAAATAATAAGCTTGGAGAAGAAACATTATGTCCCTAAAATAGAAACCAGATATGTGTGTTCACAAAATGAAGCTGTCCCTGAAGTATGTGGTTCCTCCCCCTACCATGGTATGGCAGTCATGGGGCTACCCACAACTGCCACACTGTACACCAGAACCTGAGAAATACAGATGCCGCCAGCTTAAAAAGACTTATGAGGTGACCCCTGCCCCCCCCCCCCGTCCTATTGCGCTGAGATAAAAATACCCAGCACAACAACATAAGGGAGGAAAGATTCATCTCATGGCTTCAGGTGGTCTCCGCCCGTCACTCTGAGGAAGGCCTACCAGGCAAGCTCAGGTCACAGCAGCAGTAGCAGGTGGCAGAGATGAGTCATAGTCACCTCATGGTAGCCCAGGGAATGGAAAAGGAAAGCCAGAACCAAGGCTGGGTGTAAACTTCAAGGGACTGCTCCCATTATCTTACTTTGATCAGGTAAGACAGCTCCTAATGAGCCTATGGCCTTCAAGGACAGTGCTATCAGCTGAGCAACTAGACGTTAGACGTGTCTCTCAGCCTTGTCTTAGCTTAGGCAGCACATTCTGATCCCTTCTGTGAGCCTGTGGCTCCCCCATCACAATAAACATCCACGGCCCTCTGACTCCTCTTTCCTGTGAGTCCCACTTCCACCACCCCACCTCACTTCCATCTGACACTCCAGCAACAACATTCTGCCCACAGTTGAAAAGATCCAGGGTCCTTTTTCGAACCATGGCCATTAACAAGACCTCACTATATCTCCCCAGGCCTGTCTCATTGGCCAGACCCATGCTTCTGTGGTCCTTTCGGAGCCTTGCATCACCCTATTCATTTGGGGGGGGGGGTCTTCTTATGTGGTGGGAACAGGCGATCATGAAGACAAAGGACTTTGGGTGCATTTTAGTCATCCTCCGAGGCAGTCCTGCAGTCCAGGGAGGACCCTCCCTCGTTAGCTTTGTCCCCTGGCTGATCTCTGCTACACTCCCATCCCATTCACACCTACACTAACAAGAACCAATAACTGTCTCTCGGCCTCGGGGCAGGAAAAGGTATCAATGAGCTCACTGACTCTTGGTTGAAGGAGTGTGGTTTCATTCACAATATTTCAGAGAGTTGTTGGGAAAGTTCAACCTATTTCCATGCCAGCATTCTTCCTCTTCTGACTGCCTCCCTCTGGAAGAGAGAACTATGACATGGTGTCCCTGAGAATAGAACTGAGTGAGGAGGAAGAAGCCAGGAGTTCCCTCTGCTGCCCCCAAAGATCACTAAGAGGGGCTTACCAAGGAAGGGGGGCTCCTTCAGACACTCCACAGTTGCCTCAAATTATGTCATTTTCTCCCTATCTGCTAAAGTAATCTATGGGACCACTTTTCTCCTGGCTCCCCCTCCCTTGAGCCGATTTCTCTCTAGTTCCATGCCTCCCTGCCTTCTCCAATCATGCTTTTCCCTCCGTCATTACTGAAATTAAAGTTCTCTATGCACAGAACTCCTCTCTCAGCCACACAGATCTGCAGAAAGGGCACAGAGTTCAGACACGTGCAGGCGTGCATACCTGTGCACACGCTGCAAGAGATTTACTGCCCTGGAATGTGGCCACTTTCACAGATTTATTCTTTGAAAAGTGAGTTTTCCCTTCTGAGATGGACCTGGAGGGTATCGGCAGGAAAAAGAGAGGACTGTACGTATTTCACCAGCCCACCCAGGCTCCAGCCATCCTACCAGGGAAGGAAGGGATGACGGAAGAGGGAGGAACATGAGTAAATCATCACAAGCAAGGGCTGGAAATGCCACTCGGTCTAAGGCTTTAGAGCCGGTAAAAAAGACTCAGAGCACTGGGGAGATTTATAACGACAGCATCTGGTCCATCTACCGGTGGAGTAGCACCTCCATAGACCAGCATCCATTTCCAGAAGCAGATGCTACAGAGTGATGGCTCTCAAAGTGGGGACCTAGAGAGCTTGTACACACTGTCTGCCTGCAGCTGTGATTCTACCTCAGCGTTCCCTGGGTTGCCTGCATAGCTTTCAGAGCTACCAGCAATTCTGTTCATGCATCGTTCTAGAATCTCCCTGAAATAGATTTGAATTCTTTCAAGCTGGGTGGTACACACAAGCCCATGAAGGATAGGGGCTGGCTGAGATATATGGAGTGCATCAGGTTGTTAGACAACTCCAGCTACCTAAGCAAGGAAACCCTGAGGAAAGGGCTCTGAGACATCTCTGTAGACATCTAGGAGAGAGTCAGAGTGGTATGTTAGCATTCCCTGAAGTGCAGTCTCTAGTTGTCAAAAAGCAAATGCAGGCTTGGGATTCATCACAGGTGGGTTTAGTACAGTGGTTCTCAACCTGGGGTCATGACCCCTTTAGGAGTCAAACAACCTTTCCACGGGGGTCATCTAAAACCATCAAGAGTACAGATATTAACATTATGATTCATGACAGCAGCAAAAGTAGCTACAACGTAGCAAATGGCAAGGGTCGCATGAGGAACTGTATTAAAGGATGTGGCGTTGGCAAAGTCGAGAACCACTTGTCTAGTGGACAACCAGGAGAACAGCACGGTTCCTCCTGGGCCCTGCCAGACACCCAGGGGTAATGCCTGTGTTCATCTCTGAGTGTCACTTTGTAAAAAGGGATGATGACAGACTGAAGCTCATCTAGAGAACCGTAGATCCCAGAGGGAGAAAAGGCTCTCGTTTCCTTGAGTAACTTAAGAGACCCTCTACATATGCACGCACAGACATCACGACTCTCATCATTATAGTTTAACACTGTAAGAATACCTGGCTATTTATTTCTGAGTTGTGTGTATCCCTATAAACGTTCCTTCAGCATGAGGATTTTTTTCTGTTATAGTGGTTTGGATATGAAACGCCCACTTAGGCTCACGTGTTTGAACATTTGGCCCCTAGCTGATGGTAGAAGAATATGGTGTGTGTGTGGGGGGGGGGGGGTAATGGATTTGGGGAGGAGGGACAGCTTTATGGTTTTACAGTCTTGTCCCACTTCCTGTTTTCCTTCCTCTCTCCCCACATGTAGATGAAATGTGACCATCAGCTTACTGTCTACTAGACCCACCCACACTCCTGCTGCCAGCCCCCCCCCCCCCCACACACACACACACCATGATGGAGAACAGCCCCTTTGCGACACTAAGCCAAAATAAACCCTTTTCTTGTCTAACTTGACTTTGTCAGGGCATTTTGTCACAGCAGCAGGAAGGTAGCTGGGGCACTGTATTAGTCAGGGTTCTCTAGAGTCACAGAACTTATGGATAGTCTCTAGATAGTAAAGGAATTTATTGATGACTTACAGTCGGCAGCCCAATTCCCAACAATTGTTCAGTCGCAGCTGTGAATGGAAGTCCAAGGATCTAGCAGTTACTCAGTCTCACGCAGCAAGCAGGCGAAGGAGCAAGGGCTCGAGCTAGACTCCCTTCTTCCAATGTCCTTATATTGTCTCCAGCAGAAGGTGTAGCCCAGATTAAAGGTGTGTTCCACCACACCCTTAATCCCAGATGAAAGGCGTAGCCCAGATTAAATGTGTGTTCCTTAAACTCGGAGATTCAATCTTCTGGAATTCATAGCCACTGTGGCTCAAGATCTTCAAACCAAGATCCAGATAAGGATCTCCAAGCCTCCAGATAAGGGTCACTGGTGAGCCTTCCAATTCCGGATTGTAATTCATTCCAAATATTGTCAAGTTGACAACCAGGAATAGCCACTACAATCCACCCCTTGTCAACTTGACACAAATAATATCTCATGTTCACATAAAACAATAACAAGGTTGTAAATACGCCTAACATGATATAACTATCCCTCGTACAATCGCAAACGCATTAGTAAATTTACAATGGGCATTCATATTACTTTATAATCCTCGTTTCTGCAACTGGTTACGTGGCCTTAATTGGTATTTATAACTACCTTCCTCTACTACCCATTCTGTATTTCCTTCACCTTCAGCCAGCACCTCAGCAGGTCTTGGCTCTTTTCCTGGAGGATTGACCCATACCTTCATTCCTGATGGGTCTGTGTCCTTTGTCATCCTGCTTGGATTAGGCTGTTGTAGTTTCCCATTGACTTTAATCACAGGACATGGTAGTACTAAGAGACGCCCTAAGGGATCTCCTACACTCCAGACATAATCTTGCTTACCACCATTGTGAAGAGGTAATCCAATTTCCCCATGGTAATCTGGATCTATCACCCCTCCTAACACTGTTATTCCTTTTTTAGCCTGTTGGTTTAAGGGCATTAGAAGCCCAAAATGACCAGGGGGAAGTCTGAGCTTCCAGTTCAATGGAATGTTTGTTGTAGCTCCTGGTAGGAGCACTCCCCTCTCTGGAGCCAAAACTTCTAGGCCAGCAGAACCTAGAGTTATGGGGACAGGAAGCAAAAATTTTCCTAGAGGGTCACTAGGAGTGATAGTAAGTGGAACTATTCCGTTTTCCACCCCTTGATTCCTGGACCCATGAATCCTGGCTATGGGTGAAACTGTACCATATATCGAGCGCTGATTCAAAGCATATACTGCCTTCTGAAGAACTCTACCCCAGCCTTCCAAGCTGTTACCACCTAATTGGCGCTGTAACTGCGTCTTCAAAAGGCCATTCCATCTTTCTATCAGCCCAGCTGCTTCAGGATGATGGGGAATGTGGTAAGACCAGTGAATTCCATGATCGTGAGCCCACTGTCGTACTTCTCTGGCTGTGAAATGAGTTCCTTGGTCAGAAGCAATACTGTGTGGAATACCATGACGATAGATGAGGCATTCTGTCAGTCCGTGAATGGTGGTTTTAGCAGAGGCATTACGTGCAGGAAAGGCAAATCCATAACCAGAATAAGTATCTACTCCAGTAAGAACAAAACGCTGTCCTTTCCACGAAGGAAGTGGTCCAATGTAGTCAACCTGCCACCAGGTTGCTGGCTGGTCACCTCGAGGAATGGTGCCATATCTGGGGCTCAGTGTTGGTTTCTGCTGTTGGCAGATCTGGCAATCAGCAGCAGCTGTAGCCAGGTCAGCCTTGGTGAGTGGAAGCCCATGTTGCTGAGCCCAAGCATAACCTCCATCTCGACCACCATGGCCACTTTGTTCATGTGCCCATTGAGCAATGACAGGGATGGCTGGGGAGAGAGGCTGATTGTCCACAGAATGGGTCATCTTATCCACTTGATTATTGAACTCCTCCTCAGCTGAAGTCACCTTTTGGTGAGCATTTACATGGGACACAAATATCTTCACATCCTTTGCCCATTTGGAGAGATCTATCCACATACTTCTTCCCCAGATGTCTTTCTCACCAATTTTCCAATTGTGATCTTTCCAAGTCCCTGACCATCCAGCCAATCCATTGGCTACAGCCCATGAGTCGGTGTATAATCGTACATCTGGCCATTTCTTCTTGCAAACAAACTGTAATACCATGTGTACTGCCCGAAGTTCTGCCCACTGTGAAGATTTCCCTTCACCTGTGTCTTTCAAGGTTGTCCCAGAAAGGGGTTGTAATGCTGCAGCTGTCCACTTCTGGGTGGTGCCTGCATAACGTGCAGAGCCATCAGTAAACCAGGCTCTAGTCTTCTCCTCTTCGGTCAGTTGATCATAGGGAACACCCCATGAGGCTATAGGTGCATGCTTGGCAGCAGATGGCATTGTAACAGGAATAGAAACCATAGGCATTTGAGCAACTTCTTCATGTAACTTGCTTGTGCCTTCAGGACCTGCTCTGGCCCGATCACGTATATACCACTTCCATTTGATAATAGACTGCTGCTGTGCGCGTCCCACTTTATGACTTGCAGGGTCTGATAGTACCCAGCTCATGATGGGTAGTTCAGGTCGCATAGTAACTTGGTGTCCTATTGTCAAACGTTCAGTTTCCACTAAGGCCCAATAGCAGGCCAAGAGCTGTTTTTCAAAGGGAGAATAGTTGTCTGCAGATGATGGCAGAGCTTTGCTCCAAAATCCCAAAGGTCTTTTCTGTGATTCACCTACAGGGGCCTGCCAGAGGCTCCAAACAGCATCTCTATCAGCCACAGACACCTCAAGTACCATCGGGTCTGCTGGGTCATATGGTCCAAGTGGTAGAGCAGCCTGCACAGCAGCCTGGACCTGTTGAAGGGCCTTCTCCTGTTCCAGGCCCCACACAAAGCTAGCAGCTTTCCGAGTCACTTGGTAAATAGGCCTAAGTAACACACCCAAGTGAGGGATGTGTTGTCTCCAGAATCCAAATAGACCCACTAAACGTTGTGCTTCTTTCTTGGTTGTAGGAGGGGCTAGGTGCAATAACTTATCTTTCACCTTAGAAGGAATATCTCTGCATGCCCCACACCACTGGACTCCTAAGAATTTCACTGAGGTAGATGGTCCTTGAATTTTGGTTGGATTTATTTCCCATCCTCTGATACGCATATGTGTTACCAATGAGTCCAAAGTGGTTGCTACTTCCTGCTCACTTGGTCCAATCAGCATAATGTCATCAATATAGTGCACCAATGTGATATTTTGTGGAAGATCCAAACGATCAAGATCCCTTCTAACTAAATTATGACACAGGGCAGGAGAGTTAATATATCCTTGAGGCAAAACTGTGAAGGTATACTGTTGGCCTTGCCAACTGAAAGCAAATTGCTTCTGGTGGTCCTTATGGACAGGTACTGAGAAGAAGGCATTTGCCAGATCAATAGCCGCATACCAGGTGCCAGGAGATGTGTTAATTTGCTCAAGTAACGAAACTACATCTGGTACAGCAGCTGCAATTGGAGTTACTACCTGATTTAGTTTTCGGTAATCAACTGTCATTCTCCATGATCCATCTGTTTTCTGCACTGGCCAGATAGGAGAGTTAAACGGAGATGTAGTGGGAACCACCACCCCTGCATCTTTCAAGTCCTTGATAGTGGCAGTAATTTCTGCAATTCCTCCAGGAATACGATACTGTTTTTGATTCACTATTTTCTTTGGCAGAGGCAACTCTAAAGGCTTCCATTTGGCCTTTCCAACCATAATAGCCCTCACTCTACAGTTCAGGGAACCAATATGAGAATTCTGCCAATTTCTGAGTATATCTATCCCAATTATACATTCTGGAACTGGGGAAATCACCACAGGATGTGTCCGGGGACCTACTGGACCTACTGTGAGTCGGACATCAGTCAAAACTCCATTAATCACCTGCCCTCCATAAGCCCCTACTTTAACTGGAGGGCCACAATGTTTCTTGGGATCCCCTGGGATCAGTGTCAACTCAGAACCAGTATCCAGCAGACCCCGAAAAGTCTGATTATTTCCTTTTCCCCAATGTACAGTTACCCTTGTAAAAGGCCGTAGGTCCCTCTGGGGAAGAACTGGAGAAAGGGTAACAGCAAAACCTTTGAGTGTCTTATCAAGATCCTTCCTCAGCGGAACCTGGCCACCCCTTCATTCAAGGGGTTCTGGATCTGCAAACTGTCTCAAGTCTGGAAATTGATTCACTGGCCGAGATTGCTGTTTACCACGATCTAATGTAGCCTTTCTTTCATTTGGCTGTTTACCACGATCTAATGTAGCCTTTCTTTCATTTGTTTGAGAATTTTTCTGCTTATACAGATCAAACAAATATGCAGTAGGCTTCCTATGTATTTCATTCCTGGAAACACCATGATTGGTTAGCCAGTACCAAAGGTCCAACCGAGTCATGCCATTATAAATTTCACCTCTCCTGTGCTGACCATTACTGGGTATGTTATTATAAACATTCTTTTGTCTACGCTGTCCATTATAATAACTAGAATCACCTTGTCTCCGGCGATTCAATGCTGCCACCTGGCCCTTGTTACCTCGGAATCCAACTAAACCCAGTGAATTTAATTCATCTAATTGAGCAGAAGCATCTCCAATGCTAAGATCTGGCACAAGGAAAAGGGAAAGAACAAAACCCTTCAAATGTGCTGGTGCCCCTCTCACCAATTTGCGTCTTATAGAGCTAGTGAAAGGCATATCTTCTGGACCTTCCCATTGTGGACAATTATGCTTTACACAATATATCCACTCTAGCATTGCAATTTCCCTAAGTCTTAAAATCCCTTCATCAACACTAAGCCACGGAATATCAGGCATCTCCAAGTCATTTCCAGTAGGCCATCTTTTGATAAACACCTCAGCCAACCATTCAAACAAACTTTTGACACCTTTTTTAACTATGCGAGCTTCCGTATTAAACCTAGAATCTCTACTCAGAGGACCCATGTCAATAAACTCAGCCTGCTCTAGTTTTATGTTCCTTCCACCCTTATCCCACACCCTTAAAATCCATTCCCACACATATTCACCAGGTTTCTGCTTAAATGAATTAGCAAACTCATTAAGCTCCTTAGTAGTGTAGCGAATTTCCTCATGGACTACACTTTCTACCTCCCCTCTAGGAGCCTGTTTTGCTTTGAGTCTGGTTACAGGTCTAGAAGAAACTATTGGTGGGCCGTGAGCAGACTCTGCAAAATTAATTTCCTCATGTGGGGAAGGCATTATTTCAAGAGGTGGGGCTGAGGGTACTACTTCCTCAGGTGGGGCAAACCCTTGAGAATCTGAGGATTCAAAATTCTCAGCTTCAACATGGTCTTCCCACACATCCCCATCCCATGTTGTAGGATCCCATTCTTTGCCAATTAGAGCCCTTACTTTAACTGTCGACACACTCTGAGGCTGAGACTTGAATTTTCGCTGTAGTTCAGCCAACCTTACAATGAGAGTTTCTGTTTGATTTTCTGCAACTTGAGCTCTATTGCTACAAGAGAGAAGATTCTCCTCAAGGACACACTTAGCAACTTTTAGATCGTTTACTTGTGTCTGGAGCCTTTCGATTTTATCACACAACTCCTTCCTTTCATTCATCATTTTTTCCACAGATACTAAGAGCAGCCAGCCAGTAAAATCATTTTTCGATTTTTTCCCCATCTTGTAGAAAGCTTTGTGCACTGAATCACCTAATTCATTAAGAAAATCAAGGGCATTAGCTTCTTTAAGTTCGGAATATAGTTTCAACCATGGGTCTTCAAAATTCTCTGAGCTCCCAGGAGGGAGAGAATCTGGAGAGGTTTCAATAGTTGAAAGTGCTGGTGGATCAATAAGCCAATTCCAGAATTTTAAAAGATTCATCCTTGTACTTCTGTTACTCTAGAACCACTCCTGGTACCAACTTCTGTATTAGTCAGGGTTCTCTAGAGTCACAGAACTTATGGATAGTCTCTAGATAGTAAAGGAATTTATTGATGACTTACAGTCGGCAGCCCAATTCCCAACAATTGTTCAGTCGCAGCTGTGAATGGAAGTCCAAGGATCTAGCAGTTACTCAGTCTCACGCAGCAAGCAGGCGAAGGAGCAAGGGCTCGAGCTAGACTCCCTTCTTCCAATGTCCTTATATTGTCTCCAGCAGAAGGTGTAGCCCAGATTAAAGGTGTGTTCCACCACACCCTTAATCCCAGATGAAAGGCGTAGCCCAGATTAAATGTGTGTTCCTTAAACTCGGAGATTCAATCTTCTGGAATTCATAGCCACTGTGGCTCAAGATCTTCAAACCAAGATCCAGATAAGGATCTCCAAGCCTCCAGATAAGGGTCACTGGTGAGCCTTCCAATTCCGGATTGTAATTCATTCCAAATATTGTCAAGTTGACAACCAGGAATAGCCACTACAGGCACTAACACACCTTCGTGGTGCCGTGTCTCCTAGCCCACAGCCAGAGTCCAGTGCATCCTGATTGGCTGAGTGAGGACCAGTGAGTGACTGACGTGAATAAGTTAGACCAGTATCTACCTCTAGATCCTGAGATTCTAGTAATTTCGCCAGTACAGATGGGATAAGAGAGAAAGGAACACCCACATAATACGTGTGCAGGCTGGAGGAGGGAAGAGAATGTTTTCTGACTTTGAGATGTTTTCTGGGTTTTTTTTTTTTTGGGGGGGGGGGGCAATGTTTTTGTTTTTTTAACTTTTTATTGATTCTTTGTGAATTTCACACCACACACCCTAATCGTACTGATTTCCCCCTTCCCTCTGCCCTTACAACCCCCCCAATGGAAAACAAAAAAACCCTCACTTCAGATGAATGGCTACAATGTGTGGTGGTCACAATACACCCTTTCACCCAAACAGCTTTTCTTGCAAGTAATCATTGCCAGTGAGTCACTGCTCTGGTTTGAGGCTCTTGGCTTCTGCTACACTATCAATACTGGATCCTCACGGGAACCCGTCTCCGATATCCTGTTGTTGCCCTGTGTGGTGGAGGTCTTATAGCTTTGGATCTGCCGGATTAGCCCCTTCATGTGCCCCAGCAGTTCATAGATGGAGTAGATGTTGGGGTGGGCAACTCAAAGCCCTGGATCTAGGCCTGGGCAGTACCTGGGTTGGTCGGCCTGACAGCTCCCCACACCTGTGCCACCTGTGCCAGCTCTCTAGCACTACCAAGGTGAGGGGTGGAGTCAGCTCACCTGAGTGCCACAGCAGTAAGGGACAGTGACAGCTTACCCACTCCCATACTTTTTCGGCTGGCTCTCCCACACCCATGCACCCAGGGCCAGCTCTACTGTGCTTCCTGAGTGAGGGATGGGGTCACTCTCCTGAGTGACGTAGCCAGCAAGGGCTGGGGCCAGCTTGGGACAGCGATATTTTTAATATCAGACATGTTGTCACTTTTTCCTCACAACCTATGAGACCATGCTCTCATGACACCCGTTTTCCAAATGATCAAGTTTACTAAGCTTAAATGGGAAGAGACTTCTCTAAGTTCTCACAGGCAGAAGTGAGAGTCCAAATTTGAAGCACTGATGCTAAGATTGAGTTGTTCTCACTGCCTTACGTTACAGAGATTGCTGTTCACGGGGACACATGTATGGTATCACCCTTCATCTCAATACTTTTACTGGGCTAATGCATTAGGATATGGGTTCTTCAGGAGCAGAGACAAAAGTGACTATTTCTCTTGAGAAGATCATTGGACATGTAAATTGTAGTCTATAGATAGATAGATAGATAGATAGATAGATAGATAGATAGATAGATGGATGGATGGATGGGTGAATGCATGGATGGCTGGATGGATAGGTAGGTAGGTAGGTAGGTAGGTAGGTAGGTAGATGGATGGATGGATGGATGGATGGATGGATGGATGGATGCATGGATGCATGGATGAATGCATGGATAGACAGACAGACAGACAGACAGACAGACAGACAGACAGATCTTCCCTCCCAGATTTCCATTACTAAACTCCAACTGTGCTATATACTGATTTGTCCTAAATTTTTTTCTGTGGCATAAGTCAAGATCCCAGTTGCATGTGAGCAGGACTCTGAAAAGCTCCTGGGGCTGTACATCTGGTACCTCCTGGCTGTGTCTCCTGCTGCTGCTAACATTAACACTGAGAGTCTATTAGCATGAAACTCCTCTAAAAAGAGCTGCCTTCCCTGCTGCCTGTGGATCTTTGCTTGGTTTGTAAAATGCTTTTTGCTAACTTTCTCATTTTACAGATCAGGAAGTCATCGTTTTCTACTCAGAGGGAGGGTATGGGGAGGAAGAGTTATTGATAGTTAACAAGGGCTTTGCACATGTTAAGCATACACTCACTTATCACACAACCATGGCTCCAATTTAAGGTGACTATTGCTTAAGAAAAAATAAAAGAAGAATTGTGTCAGCTCTATGGAAGTTCCCTAGAGTGTGGCTGAGGGTTGGTAGTGTAGCTCGGTGGTAGAGTTCTCAGTGTGCAAGGCCCTGGATTCAATCTACAGCACACACACACACACACACACATACACAAAAGGTAGATACAACTTCAAACTATGAAATGGCTACAAGTCAACATCAGAGAAAACACTTAAGACAATGGGGTAGGGAGTGTGTGTGTGTGTGTGTGTGTGTGTGTGTGTGTGTGTGTGTTATAGGACCCTTTAAGTTCAGGTAACCAAAGTAAAGTTGGACAAATAATAAGCTTTGGCACAGCATGGGAAACAGTCAACAGGATTAAGAGACAACCCACCAAGTATGAGAAAATATCTGCCAATGGTATGTCTGACAAGGATTGATGTCTAGTAAATATAAGAAACTGCTCTTCTAGAGGTCCTGAGTTCAATTCTCAGCAACCACATGGTGGCTCACAACCATCTATAACAAGATCTGATGCCCTCTTCTGGCTTGCAGGCATACATTCAGGCAGAACACAGTATTCATAATAAATAAATAAATAAATAAATAAATAAATCTTTTTTAAAAAGAAACTGGAAAACCTGTACTCCTAGAAGCACAGCATCCAGCTTTGAAATGGGCTAAAGAACAAACAGAAGCCAGATGTGGTGCCGCACATCTGTAATCCCAGCCTCAGGAGGCACAGGCGAGGGGATCTCAAGATCAAGGCTACTTGGAACTAAGCAGTGAGTTCCAGACCCACCTGAGCCACGGAGTGGCGCTGCCCCCCAAACCAAAGGTGGGGCCCAAAACAGAGCATGGATTGTAGGCCAAACGTCATGCTCGCCTGAAAAATTCAGTGAGATATTCTCCCACCTCAACTACAGTGGCTATCATCCATAAGAATGACAAGGAGAAAAAAGTCAGGCTCAGGGTGGAGACCAGAATGGCAAATGCTGGCAAGGATGTGGAGAAATGAAGCCCGTATACAAATAATGAGCCTGTGGGTTAGTACAAGCATTATGGAAACCACTGTGGAAAATTCCTCAAAAACAAACAAACAAACAAAAATGGAAAACAAGCTAAAACTCGAATTACCATCCAATCCAGCATTTCTACTCCTGGGTGTACACAAAGGAAACAGAATCGTTCTACCAAACAGATAAGCGTTATTCATTAACAGCCAAAATATACTAGCAACCCTGATACCTTTCTCTGAGCGAAGGATGCAGAAAGTGCAGTCTTGAATAGTGCTCAGCCATCAAAAGAATAAAATTCTGTCCTGTGTAGCACAGATACGGCTGGAGGCTGTCTGCTGAGTGACAAGCCAGGCACAGAAGGACACATACATACCACATGCTCTCACTCATGTGTGGAAGCCAGCATGTCAACCTAGAAGAATGGTTGGGAATTGTGGTCACCGGGGATGAAGAATGTAGAGGGGAGAGAAAACAGAAATAAAATAAGAGGGATTTGAAAGAATGTTGGTGGTGGTGGTGGGGAGAAAGGATGCCTGAGGAAAGGATAGAAGGGCAAGGGAAGGGATGAAAGGAGAAGAGGGGAGAAGAGGAGGGGGGAGGGGAAGAGAGAAGAGGAGAGGGGAGGGGAGGGGAGGAGAGGGAGGGTAGAAGAGGAGAGGAGAGGAGGAGGGGAGGGGAAGAGAGAAGAGGAGAGGGGAGGGGAGGGGAGGAGAGGGAGGGTAGAAGAGAAGAGGAGAGGAGAGGAGGAGGGGGAGAGGAGAAGAGAAGGAGGAGAGGGGAGGAGGGGAGAGGAGGGGTTGAATAGACATGATCAGTGCTTGATGGATGAATATACAGAGCATCATAGTGAGTCCCATTAATTTCTGCAGTTAATAAGTGTTGATGATAATCACATTAAAAGGGGAAGATGCCAAGCCCTGACTCTCATCGAACCAGGAACAACGCCAGTGCTTCCCTTGTTGAATGCTAAGTGAGCTGGTTGCATAAACCAGTCATACCTTCTGCCTGGAAGTGTTTACTGTAAAGTGGTACTCGGTCTGGACACAGCAGAAAGGATCATCACAGGAAGAATGTGCTGTGCACAGCTCAGTGTGGTGCTCAACCACCTGGGAGGCAATGACAGGTGGAGCGTGAGTTCAAGGCCAGCCACAGCTATACAGTGAGCTCAAAGCCAGCCTAAACAACTTAAAGGTACCCTGTTCCAAAAATTATAAGGGTTGAAGATATCCCTCTGTTCAATCCTCAGTAGAGGTGTGAGGGAAAGGAACTTTTGATTACTTAGTATGTAAAAGGAGTTCTTCATTACACTTTTGAATTAATTTTAAGGCTTCCGGCAAAAGTGGGGTCAGTATGACTACTATGCTTATTTTATAAACGAGTGGACAGAGATTCAAAGAAGGTAAGTAACTGGAAAGGATCACAAAACTAATGAGGGATAGACCCAGACAGACTGACTCCAGAGCCTGTTCAGCATACAACACACAGCGTACAGGATTCACATGACAGACATCAAAAAGTATCACAGATGTGTATATCTGAATCCCTAATGGCATTGAATTCTCATGCATCAACTTTGAGAGAAACAGAATGGCCTGGTTTGAAGTCCAGCACCATCAAAGACAGACTTCACATGTACACAGTGAGAGCATCCACTTGACCTTGCCAGGCCTTCCCCTTGTGCTGAGACCTTCCCTCCCAAAGGACTAGAACTAGGAACACACATGCCTTCTTGACCACACTTCTAGAGAAGTCAGGTCTTTCCAAAGCCACAATGCCAACAAAGACTAAGCACATCTACATCTCATTTAATGACATTTTGGTCAACAGTAGTGATCTCATTAAGATTATACCGACTGGTGACATTATAGACATCTTAGTGCAAGCCAGACACTTTATGGTGTCACATGGTAAACTTCCTAATAACACATTTCCCAGAATATATCCCAACTGTTAAGTTAGACACAACTGCTGATGCTCTGATGGAGTTTGGCGGCAGGAGTTGTCTTCACCACAAGGAACAATTGTCATCATTCAAGGCTCCTCTCACTTCAGCAACAACTTCCCAGAGTTCCGTATGGGAGAGACATGGACTACATTCCTAAGTCAGGACTTGGCTGCAGACTGGTGCTCAACTGATCCTAAGAGACATGATGGAGGAGGACCCTCCAGGGGGTCTTGATAAACTGATTTTTCCCCCCTTGGTGAACATGAAGACACGGCTGTCAATACTGCACACCCAAGGCTGTAGAAACATGGAGGAGCCATCTAAGGAAAGGGACATTGAGAAACTGTCCAAGCTGGTCTCCTGCCATCAGTGAGGCGACCCCAAAGTCATTCCACATGGATATAAAGCTGCTGATATTTGTAAAAGCTATAGAAGAGGAGGGGCAAGAAGAACACACTAGGTTGACTTTTGTTATCCAACTCCACCCTTCCCTCATATTCACTGAAAAGCTTAGAACATTCACCCTTAAACTACCTGCATGAAAACAGTGGTCACCTGGACAAGGCAGCCATTTGTCTGTCAACTAGAAGAATGAGCAGATTGTGAGGACCTAGTATGTGTTTTCAAAAGAGGACCCGGGAATTAGCCCAGCTGGGCTTTGTAGAACTCGGCATCCTAGCATAGGAGGATGCCCACTGACACTCCCGGTGAAACAACTGTAATTTTGACTGCAGGAGAGCAGTCACAGGCACTGTGGAATAAGTGACACCTCCGAAGATCTACCGAGGAGCCTGCACTGCATATAAAGTTCAGAAGCTGTGTGACCAGCATACGCCATCGCCTCATTGGAATTGGTCCAGTGTGCTAAGACAGCTCTGTGTCGCAGCTACTTTGCTTGAATCAGCTCCAAAACCAGATATAATTCAAATGTCAAGTGCGGCAGCAGAGAGGCCTTTACAGGCTTGGCGAGTGAGTGGTGAGCTGGTTCGTGTTCATTGTCAAGTTAACTGGATTTAGAATCATCATGAATAGACATTGCAGAGTCTGTCTGCGAGGGTGTTCCCAGAAAGGCTTACCTGAGTGGGAAGAGCCTCCCTGAACATGGCCAGTACCACATGTTGCGCTGGAACTGCAGACAACGTGGTGGACAGACTGTATCTTCAAACTGCGAACCAAAATCAACTCTTCCTTCTGTAAGTTGCTTCTGTTGGCTCTTTTGTCTTAGTAACTCATACAGATGGCCACATTGGGTCTGTTTTGTATAAGCATTAGGGAGGGGGATATAATTAAAACGATGTATAATTGAAGGCTGGTGTTGAGGTGGGGAGGTTCCTTCAATGTGCTATGTCAGTTTTAGACATTAATTTTAGTAACAGTGATGATTTGACAAGAACAAAGTTTGGGGCTAGAATTGTTTTTATATAAAAATCAGCACTTAGGGGCTGGTGAGATGACTCAATAGTTAAGAGCGTGTGTTGCTCTTTCAGAGGACCTGAGTCCTCTACCTGTAACTCAGGTTCTAGAGGATATTATGCCCTCTTCTGGCCCCCATAGTCACTGCATTCAAGAGCAAACACACAAACACACACACACATCACTTTTTTAACCCCACATACCAACACTGATGAAAAGAGCTCAAGCCTCCTTCCCCCAGAGCATGGCTTCTGAGTGGCTTTCTCCCTGGGGAGTCATGTGGAAGCCAGAGCTCTGTATCTATCCAGTGGAGTGAGCATTACCAGCTTCCATGGTTCACCAGGTTATCCAAGCTTAGGAGCCATCAAATATCCAAGTCTTCTCACTCCTAACTCTGCCTTCTGGGTCCTTGGTTTTGTATGGTCAGGAATATAGCCTTGATGTGTCTTCCTCCATCTCACACAGAAGGGACTCGCGTGGTCCTCCAAAGAGAGTCAACACACAGAAGGGACTTGAGTGGTCCTCCAAGGAGAATCACCTACAAAGAGGGGCTTTTCACATACATAGCCTCCGTTCCTCCACTAATTCTCTCCTACACCCATACTTTGGAAGAAATTTCAGACCCAGCACACACAGAGAGAACTCCTGACAACACGTGTAAGCATATACATATGAGGTTTGGTTTTTTAAAAAAAAAAAAGAAGAAGAGATTAGAATAGTTCACTAGAGGGCTTCTGGGCCTAGCCAACATCATTTTTTTTTTAAATCTTTCTCCATGAAATTCTTATCTGGACATGGTAGTTGTGCCTATATTCCTAACATTTGGAAAGCTAAGGCAGGAAGATTTTATTTCTAAACCAGCCTGGAATATAAAACATACTCAGAAAGGAAGAAAGAAAGGAAGAAAGAAAGGAAGAAAGAAAGGAAGGAAGGAAGGAAGGAAGGAAGGAAGAAAGAAAGAAAGAAAGAAAGAAAGAAAGAAAGAAAGAAAGAAAGAAAGAAAGAAAGAAAGAAAGAAAGAAAGAAAGAAAGAGGGGGGAGGGAGGGAGGGAGGGGAGGGAGGGGAGGGAGGGAGGGAGGGAGGGGAGGGAGGGAGGGAGGGAGGGGAGGGGAGGGGAGGAAAGAGAGAGAGAGAGAGAGAAAGAGAGCAGAAATTTCACTCTCTGTAAATGGAGCCACAGTTTTACACATACATGCACACACACACACATGCATGCACACACATGTACATAACCATGCACATACCCTCACCAGGTCTCAAGCACCAACCTATTTTCAAAGTACTCTCTCTATTGAACTCAGAAATAGTTTGTTGATAGTCCAGCTCAACTGGGCTTCATGCCTAAACACTCACAGGATGAGAGAGAGGAAGTGTCACCCTCTCCTCCAACTATCAATCCCAAGAGCTGTCCTTCATGCTGTCACAGTGGCTCAGCCAACTCTCAGTCCTTCATGCTGTCAGAGTGGCTCAGAGCAGAAGTCTGGGTCAGAGAGTGCTGGTCTCACTGATCAGTCCTGCCTTTCTTCAGGCAGCAGCAGGGAGTGCCACACGCTGTCACGGTCAGAATGGCACATGGGTGATACTCACAGAGACGCAGCATGCCATAGCCACTAACAGTGAGTGAAGTGGAACTGCTGATTGTACCAGGACTAGCACCACCCTGATTCTGTGTTTCCTATAAGATCTATCTATCTATAGTATGACTATTTTAATGTCTATGTTTCGATCCAAAGAGTAAATGAGACCATTTGAAGCATCAGACATTGCTAGTAATGATTAAGTCGTTATTATTAATCATTACCAAGTCCACACAAGAACCCCTGGGGTCTACAAAGTTCTAGGGGTTTTAGGCAATGAAGTCCATAACAGTAGTCTTCCCCTCCCTCCCTGTGTGCATCATTTGATTTCCCAGCCCACCTCAAAGCTAGTAACTACTTCTTATATAAAATCTGAGTGAGTGGAAATGGGTAGATATGCAGGAAATAAAGACATTTTGATCAGAGCACAGGAAGGAGTTCCCACTCCACAGACCACAGCACCTCTAGGCTGTCCCTCAGCCCTAGTGCTCTCTCCTTTCATCCTGATAACAGAGGAGACATTAGACCTTTACCCAAGTGATTTGTGGCCAGTGTTTTTATTGCAACGACAAAAAGCAGGTGAGAAGAATACATATGGATACATCATATGTTAAAAAAAATACCTCTCTTCTGTACGTGATAGACTCACTCCATGTATCATCTGAGAGGACAGAGAATAATCAGAGGGCTGTCTGTGGTTCATGGTTTGGTTCACACAGGAGATGGGAAAAACATCAGGACTCTTTATTTACAAATGAAAAGATACAGAGTTTACTCCAAGTACTCCATGTTCCTTATAGGCAGGCCTAGATGGTGTCTACATCCAACACCTCTATCTGCAGTCTCACGCAGAACCATTAACCCGCAGATTTTTTCAGAAAGAAAGGGTTTAAAGTTCATCTACTATAATACTCTCATTATTGAGGAAAGTCGTTAGCAGGACCCATTAGCATGCTGATTTCTCCCTAATGGGATTGTTTCCACATGCTAATAGTCCACATTAATATAATTTTTCCAATGCACAACAGTAGATTCTGCTAAATTAGGAAAGAGCTGTAGTGATAGGTTGATTCATCTCTCTCTAGAACCATAATTGTGACCCAGACAAACTAACAGTCTGAACTGAAGGAAGACGCCTCAACCTTTCCAGTGAAGCTTGTAAAAAGAGATGGAGCTAGGGAATTTATCTTCCACAGAGGTCCCCCCAACTGTAAATCTCTCTAATGCTGAGGGTGTTTTGTAAGGTCATCTCCTCCAGCCTTCATGGCCCTTAGCAGGGAGCAGTTTCTAAACTATTCCTTGATGAAAACAGTTTGAGTCACCATTCATCTGTGTGTCTGTCATTCCAAACTGGCTTTGATGAATGCAACTTTATTTAATTAAATCCCATAAATTAACTGCCAACAGTTGGGCTGGCCCTTTAATGGAGTCAGTAGAACCATAGCAAACCCTCAAGGCCTCTCTGAAGCTTCCAGTTCCCTCCTCAATCCCACCCTGGAATCTTTCTACCCTCTGCCTCTCTGGGCTCTAGTTTTCTCCCAGAATCCTTCCTGTGTGGTGATGTGCCTTGCCTTTGGGCTCAGGAATGTTCTAGACTTTGATCCAACACCTTGGTCCACCCTGATTCTCTGCAAGACCTGGAACTGGAGGTATAGATGGTTATAAGCTACCATGTGGGTGCTGGAAACTGAACCTGGATCCTCTGTAAGAGCAACAGGTGCCCTTAACCACCAAGCCATCTCGCCAGCACCTATGACATAGACATACTTCTTAAACAAAATCTCCTAGTGATATCAAGAGTGCATTCCAAATCACAGGATAATCCCCACGTGTTCTTCCAGAGCCACACTTACTCATTGAGAAGTCATTTTCAGTATACAACCTGGCCGTGCCAGAGAATGTTTACAAAATCCTTTTTAAACATGGTGCTCTGTAGCAGCTGGGCTTCTCTAGAAAAACAGAATGGGTGAAATGAATATATTAAAAAGAGATAAATTAGATTGGCTTAGACAATAAGGTTGAGTTAGTCCAACAATGGCTGTCTCACACTGAAAAGGCTAAGAACCCAGTAGCTGGTCAGTCCACCAGTCTGGCTGCAAAGGCTGAGAGGATTCCTGGAAGACTGTCCTCAGTCCACAGTGGAAGGCAGAAGAAGCCGGTTCTAGTCTCAGGGAAGGGATCAGCAGCGGCAGCAGTAGGGTAGATGAACTCAATGGTAAGAGTGAAAGAGCAAAGCTGTCCTGCTTCTGTGTCCTTTCGTGTGGGCATGTTCCAGGAAGTGCCACTCATGTCTAATGTGGGTCTTCCCAAATCAATTAAGGCAACTAAGACAAGTCCCTACAGGCCAACCAATGTAGACAATCCACTGAGACACTCTTCCTGGGTGACACTAGGTTGCGACAAGTTGACAGAACCAACCAACACACCCTCCAAAGCTTTTAGGAATAAGATCATGGGTGAGTAGAGGGCATATCCCAAATACCCATACTCCCCATATACTTACCAAAGCACCCCAGATTTGGTACATGGTTTTCAAACCCCATGGCTTAACTTAGATGCTCACTGGAACTTGACATCCTGTTTCCAGGTTCACCAACACTCACACTGGGATCCTGGAATACTTAAAAATGACTTCTCACTAAATAAGACTAACTCTGGAGGACACGTGGGGACTACCCTGTGATCTGAAGTGCTTTCTTAATGTCGCCTGGAAATTATGCTGAAGAAGTAGATCATGGGGCTGGAGAGATGGCTCAGTGATTAAGAGCATTTATTGTTCTGGTGGAGAAACCAGGTTCCATTCCCAGAAACCATATGATGGCTCACAACCATCTGTAACTCCAGTTCCAGGGTATCTGTCGCCCTCTTCTGAGCTCTGCAGACATAAGACACATGTGGTGCACAGACAAACATTGCTGGAAAAACACTCATACATATAAAATAAGTATATCCCTTTTATCTTAAAGAAGTGTGTCATGAGTCTGTTTAAAACTACAACAGGGATCAAGGGGGCTGGAGAGATGGCTCAGTGGTTAAGAGCACTGACTGCTCTTCAAAAGGTCCTGAGTTCAAATCCCAGCAACCACATGGTGGCTCACAACCACCCCTAATGAGACCTTTTTCTGGGATGTCTGAAGACACCTACAGGGTACTTATATATAATTAATAAATAAATAAATAAAAGCTAAGTGATGGCTCAGGTCTGATAATAAATAAATAAATAAATAAATAAATAAATAAATAAATAAATAAATCAGGGGCTGCAGAGGTGGCTCAAGGGTAAAGTTCCCTGGCTGATGGTCACTGGATTCAATTCCCAGCACTCACATGACTTCTCACAACCATCTGTAACTGAAGCCCCAGGAACTATGATGCCTTCGCCTGGTCCCCTCCAGAACTACACACATAAATGTGGTACAAGGGAATAAAGGCAGGCAAAGCACCCACACATATAAAAATAAAACAAAAATAAATTTAAAATTATGACAGCTCTTTTGTGTACAAGAGAGAAGAGAGTTTCAACAGGAAAGAGTGGGGAGGTCAGAGAGGAAATTCGGGGACAAAAACAACTAAAAACCATTATGTAAATGTGTGGACTTGTCAAAGAATTTTTTTAAATGAAAATAAAAAGCTATGACAGAAAGCTGGCCCCAAGGGCATAAAGCTCTGGGGCTGAGTTTTATAGTTGAGAAGACAATGAGAAGGCTGGGGCTGCACAATCACACCCACTTCCAAAGGACTCTGTCTTCTCTCCTCTCCTGTCTGCCAGGCCCCACATGTGCCTTCTGCCCCAGTATTCCCTCCGCTTTCATGCCACATGTTTTATCCTTCCCAACTCTGCCCATCAAAGCCTCATCTTCCTTGCTCATGGTCCCCTTCCTCTTCTGACCGCTATCCAGTCTCACTCTCACAGATATATAATGTACACATGAATTATATATGTATACACATACATACACATATACTATACATATCCATATATATACACATATACATACACATACACACATACTATACATATATACACATATACATACACAAAAACACATACTACACATATATATACATATACATATGCTATACATATACATGTATACATATGCTATACATATATACATGTATATACATACATATACCATACATGTATACATACATATACTATACATATACATATATATATATACATATACATACACTATGTGTGTATATATATGTGTGTATATATATATACACATATAAATATATACACATACATATATATACATTAGGAGTAGGACCTGCCCAGGAGAGAGAGCATATACCATTTGTCTTTCTGAGCCAGAGGTTGCCACATTTACTGTAACATTTCCCAATTCCAGCCATGTTCCTGTAAATGTCCCAAGTGTGTAAGGAGTGGGTACGGATACTGTAACACAGCTTTGGAGAAGATGAGGAAGGAGAACTCCAGAGCAAAAGGCACTAGAAAAACCTGGCGAGAGGAACTAAAGGGCATACAGGACAAAGAGTGTTCGAGGTTTCCCCAGTCATCCTCTGACCAACAGAATTGCCCACTGCAGTGAACAGCCTGTGATACAGGAGGGCCAGCTCCCACTTTTGACAAGACTTGTCAGTAGCAGAAGCCATGTCACTCTACCTCTTAGAAAAATAGCTTCCCTCAGAGAACTCCCTGAGTCAGCACAGCCCTGAGAGAGGATGTCTCTGAGAAGGTAATAAGGAAAACAGAATCTTCCACACAACAAAGGACGAAATCAGTCATCTCTTCATTCCCTAGGTAGAGAGAGCACCGTGTGTTCACTGTTTTCATGGTTTCAGAGGGAGACATCAAAACAGCCTGGTATTTTGATGCCATGTGTATGCAATCAGCAAGAGGTAACACATCCCAAAAGAATGGATGCTGTCTCCTGGGAAACGGAATCATGCGTGGTGTCCTGCAGAGAAGCCAGAGTTCACCTGCCCGATAAAGGGTACCAAGTCCTTGGCTTCCTTTATCAATCTCTTTTCTTATCAATGCATTAAATGAATTTAAAAATTAATTTTATTTTTTTTTTAGACAAGATCTTACATAGCCCAAGTTGACCTCAAATTCACTATATAGCCAAAGGATCATGACCTTGAATTTCTGATCTTCCGGCCTCTACCTCCCAAATGCTGGCGAAAACAACACACCTGGTTTTATACAGTGCTTGGAACTGAAAGGACGCAGGGTTTCGTGCATGCTAGGCAGGTGTTCTACCAACTATGCTACATCTCCAGGCTTATCAATCACTTTTCTTAAAACCATTCCACTTGAGGTCTCAAAACAAGAATATACCGTGATGAGGTGGACTGACTGGTCATCTATAAAATGTTCACAAAGGACTGATTCAGTGGGCACACTGGGGCCACTGGGTGACAACCACAGATACAAAGAAGACTTTATAGCTGCCCCTAAGGACTTTTTAACACATATTAGAAAGCCAAGAGCCAGCCAAGTTCTTCTCAGATATATAATGCCACTAAGACCAGTCAAATGGTACCTGCTTATCCGTCTCATTTATGTCAGGGCCAGGCTAGATGCTACAAGAACCAAAAAGCTTCCAGGCCCAGATTCTCCCTTAAAACCGTTCCCAAGCCAGTTAGGCAAATGGGGTTGACACACAGGGAACAATTACTAAGCAGTGAGGAATAAAACACTCCAGTAGCAGAAGATTTGGGGGGAGAGATGCTTTACCACTTCGCCAAGCCAAAGGTGAAGCAGAGCATGGAAAGAATTGGGGAGGGGAAGAGCCACTCAGGAGCCATTGTCACCACCATGATCACAATGTGAGCAGGGGCCACCAAGAACAGGAGGACACACAAGGACAGTTAGCATCAGAAGCAGTGGAGAACAGAGACAGATTGAGAGACAAAGGAGTGTGGCCAGAGAGTGGTGGAAAAGCAGGTGTAACTCATCCTTCTCCCACTTTGAAATGAGGGCTTTATTCTCTCTGTTCCTTTTTCATTACATCCAATTAGAACAATTAGGGTGGACAATGTGTTATTCTGATATTGTAAAGTAATTAATACAGTAAAGTAAGTTAACACTCACTATCTCACCTAATTGCCTTTTGTTGTGTGTGTGTATGTGTGTGTGTATGTGTGTATCTGTATGTGTGTGTATGTGTGTGTGTGTATATGTCTGTGTTGTGTGTGTATATGTGTGTGTGTGTGCATCTGTATGTGTGTGTATGTGTGTATATATGTCTGTGTTGTGTGTGTATATGTCTGTGTTGTGTGTGTATGTGTGTGTGTATGTGTGTGTATGTGTGAGTATGTGTGTGTGTATGTGCTGTGTTGTGTGTGTGTGTGTGTATGTCTGTGTGTTTGTGTGTGTGTGTGTGTGTGTATGTGTGTGTATATGTGTGTGTATGTCTGTGGTGTGTGTGTGTGTGTGTGTGTGTGTGTGTGTGTGTGTGTGTGTGTATGTGTGTGTGTGGTGCAATGAGTTCTTAGCTCTGAGATGATCAGAACGACTTTCGAGGGAACACAGTTTACTTGGCTTTCATATCCTGACTCGCAGTCCACTGAGGAACACCAAGTCAGGATGATGTGGTGCGGACTAAAGGTAGATCTTCCCACCTCGAAAAATCTGGATTACAGGTCTTTTTCCTCCCCAAAGATCTGTATTAAAAGTGCTCTTCCTCGCAGGTGTGCCCAGCCACTTGAGTTTTAGTTAATTCTAGATGTAGTCAAGTTGACACCAAGAACAGCCATTGCAACATCTAAGTGCCCTCTCCTGTTTCACTTTCTCTCTTTTCCTCATCCTAACTGGCGAGATATGGATCACTCTGTGCTTGCTTACTGGTGACTCTTTCACCATCCTTAAATTACTTGTCCTAATTACAGGCTGGAATGGTCCTCAAGATGTCTCATACCGCCTCATCATCATAGAACACAAGCCATGACTGCTCCCATCACAGGCCTGAGAGGCACCCACTGATATTCACCTGACTTCTGGACAGACTTGACCTGAGGTGGAAATTCCTGGCTGTGCCACGTAATGTTTTGTTGAAACCGACCTGTGAGAGGACACGTGATGTTTGGAGATAGTATAAGTAGGACCTAACAGACAGTGACAGCGTGCTTGTGTAGCTAGCCGTGCAATGTTTTATTGGTCTCTCATCTTTGCTGATCTTCACGTTGTTGAGAGAGGCACAGCAGAGAACTTCTCCTGACATTCCAGCTGGCTTTAGCCCCTCCCCCGACTCATGCTGATTCAGCGGAGGCCTGGATGTTTCTGCTGGATCAAGCTGTGGCTGCTGATCCATATTTGGTGACACTTCTTAAACTGGATTGTTGGTATCTTGAGAGCACTGAACTGGATGGCTGGTATCCTGGGGAGATTGAAGTCCCCCAAAGAAGTAATTCTAAACAGGTCTACATCCCCATTGTCCAATTTACCATCTCCCTACCTATGGATAGTGGGCTAGAAGGGGGGTTAAAGCATTTGAGAGCCCTTATTAAGTGGTTTTTGAAACATGGAAGCCTACATTGACCTACTGAGGTGGTAGCCTCAAGCGCAGTCTCCTGGAGGGTTAAACAACAGATCTCAACAGCAGGTAAGTCAGAGTCCCAGGAGAAGACTTTGACTGACTACTGGGAGGTAGAAAAGAGACAAGAACCCATGATATATGTCCTCTTCAACCCTCTCTAAGAGAGCTATCCACTCTCTGGAGCACCTACCCAGTGACAGTCACCCACCCAGGCAGGAATCTCTGGATCACCTACTATAGGACAGTCGCCCACCCAGGCAGGCTCTCTGGAGCATCTCCTACAGGGCAGAGTTACCCACTCCATGTAGGCTCTCTGGAGCACCTTCTATAGGACTGTGGGGCAATGGGCTATGCACAGACAGGCTGGTCTCCAGTCCAGTTGAGGTCATGAACCCTGGTAGGACCCAGTGGTGATAATTTTCAGCTACATGGGACAGAAGACATTCCCTCATGTCTCCTGGAACCCTGGCTCCTGTTGAAGTTACCGCCCCCACAGCCCCAACAGGAGAAGCATGTGGCTAGCAGTCACATACACAAAGTCCCAAGCTTCTGACCCTCAGGCTACATTCCTCCCAGTTACCTAGCAACAGCAAAATAACAACCCCACTATAAGAGGGGCTGCTTGGCCCCACCTCAATCTCTCCCTCTTACTCTCTCTCTCTCTCTTATTCTCTAAGCTTTACTTCTCTCTAAGACTTCACCTTTCTTACTCTCTAACTCTCTTTCTCTCTTTCCCTTCCCCCTTCTCTCCTCTTGGCCATGGCTAGTCTCTCTCTCTTTCTACCTTTTCTCTTCCCCCCTGACTTTCTACAATAAAGCTCTAAAACCAATGACTGTCTCTGTTCATCAAGGCCCGCTGTGCTTGGATAATGGAATAGGCTTTCTTCTAATGAGCCGCTTCTAACCTCCTGTCAGAAGGCCTTCCTGTGCTCCAGCCATGGACTGGACTAAAGATTCTTGCCTATATGGGAACCTCTCTCCCTCTGCCCTCTTTCTGCATCCTTGGGGCCCCTATTCTGTTCTCAGCTCCTCTGCCGTATCCAACGTTGGATGCCAGAGACTGAGAACCTGGTACTGGGAGCTGCCCCTTGTCCAACCTCTGCCATGTGAGGTCAGTGGCTTCACACAGCCAGATAGATGCCCACCCAGGTGGTGTGGAAAGCGTCCGGCAGTCCTCCTGTGTCCACCCACCCAGAGCACAGGAACTCTAGTTTGACGCAGGCTCTCTCCCACCCCCCCTCTTCCCCTACACCCACAGCCCCACATAGAACAGTCACCCACCCAGGCAGGAATCTCTGGAGCAGCCCTTGGGTTTTGAAAAGCTGGCACCAGTCAGTGCACTTGCCTTGCGTTCCTCTCCTTCCTCACCCCACTTCCCACTCTCCCTTCCCCATGGCTGCCTGAGATTGTGCCCTCAGGTATTCATACATACAGTTTTACCTCAGGCTCCATTTTCATGGCATACAGCCGACACACTTCAGAATCATGACCTATCTTCCTTTGCCTTCATTTCTACTTTCAACCCTGTGAGCAGCACTTATTTCCTTCTGCCTTGTGCTTGTGTTGGGGCTACTTCTGATGGGTCCGCCCACACCAACTGCTGTGCACTGGTAAGCACTCAGTAATGCTTTAATTTAATGGACCTGGGTGTGTCCCATTATATTCAAATCAATAAATAGAAAACAAATCATTCTAATGATCAAAATGTATTTGACCCATCAGGTTCCATGACATAGAGATAGATAGATAGATAGATAGATAGATAGATAGATAGATAGACAGACAGACAGACAGACAGACAGATAGATAGCACCACCAAAGCTCAACTCGGATTTTTCCCTTTCCCATGAATATTAATACAAAGTAGATATTTTCACTCTGCCATATCTCAGAGCAAATAGAAATCTGAATACTTATAATTCCTGAGGGAATACAAAAGACAAAGGGAAGCAGTAGCTGGTAGGGTACCCAGGAGTGTGGCCTGCAGTTTCAAAGCCTAAACAAAATAGAGGAGTTACCACCTACTGGTCACCGTCACAACAAACTCCTCTGTGAACAGTTTACTTCCAGGCCTTTCTAGACACATCATATTGTCATAAATCACGGTGACACTACTGAATCTGCTTAGACTCACAATCCATCAGCACAATGATAACAGAAGGGAGCATGCTGCAAAAGCCAATGCATTATTGATGCCCTCTGTAATGAATGCCCATTCAGTAATTACAGTCCCTCCTACTGAAAACGCAGGAGCAAGTGTGTGACGGGAATGAAAATGCTCTTCTCTGCAGAAATCAGTCCAAGCATCTTCTGATCTGAATGCACTGTGACCGTGCTGTTGGGGACACTCACCTAATGTTATTAGAAGCGCTGTCACCGTGACATACTGTGGTTTTCTGATTATTCTTACTCTTTCCCTGTGATCTACATCTTAGACCTCCACCACCAAGTCATGGCCATTGATAATCTCAATTGTCAGGTTGATAAGACTGGCCTCTGGGTGTGCCTGTTCGAGATTATCTTAGTAGATTGAGGGGTAAATACCTGACCACTGTGGGTGTCAATCCGAGACCTTGTAACCACAGAAAGAGGAAAATGAACTGAGCACATGCCGCCATTGTCCTCGGCTTCCTGACTAGTGCAGTCTTCTTCGCCTGCTGCTGTGCCTTCTCTGCTTGCTGGCACGTGTTCCCACTATCATGCACCGTTTCCCTCTGGAACTGTGAGTGGAGAGCAATGCTCTCTCCCTTAAGATGTTTTTTCCAGGGTATTTTATCACAGCAACAAGAACATAACTAATACAACTTCCCAGGTGCTGCCCACATCCCTGCATGGAGGGGGGAGGGGCATAGAGAGAGCCACAGCAGAAGAAAAACTGTTGGGCAAGAGCCAAGTTGCTTATCTAACTGGGAGCAGCCCCACCCCCACCCTGCCCCAAATGCCCACAAGACCCTCCACTACATGTGGTCAATTCTATGCATGATATATATACATATATGTACATATATGCATACACACACACAGAATATATATATATATATATATATATATATATATATATATATATATACATATGCATATACATATATATACATAAAGTTCTAGAAAGATCTTCCCACCTGTAAGGTATCTTCATTCTGTGTGGTTTGACCCTGCCTGACCACCCAAGGGGAGTCACATATACAAGTAAAATAGAAAAAAGGGAGGGGGCATATATGCACGGATGACTCCTACCTATTTGTCCTTAAAGTGCTTGTACAGTGGATATATTTGTTAACATATTTGCATTTCTTACTTTATCTCGTTACACAAGTTTTGTAGCGGATCTGCGCTGCCTGAGTCCACACCAATTTATTCTGACAAGAGAAGCTGCTGGAACACGCTATTAGTAATGGAAAAATTGTATCTGGCCTGCAGAGGGATAATCAGGTTTTAAGAGTTAAAAAGATGAAAGAGTCCCACATCAGGACCCAGGACAACAAGAGCTCTGGTTCCCAAGGACTGTTCAGTCTCTGTCACAGGCTTCAGTGTCTTGTGTCCCTAAAACCAGTCAAGATAATACTTCATACTTTTTTTTTGTTTTGGTTGCCTTTTCCAGCTTTGAAATAAAATGCTATTTGCACTTTAAAAAAAAAAAAATCTAAGCCCTGCAGAAGAGTAACGTGTCTACAATTGATGAGCTGCAGTTACGCTTTGGGCAGTGATGCGCATGCAAGCTCCCAGGATGACAGACTGGAGAGATCTTGTAAATTAAATTGCTACTGGACAAGGGGATGTGTTCTGTGATCTGTAGTTGAGAAAAGTCAGAAACAGAGAGGAGGGAAAGCAAGGAAAACCTCTTGCTACAATGTATACAGCCAAAGGGAGCACGCTCAGTCTACGAGTAGAAAATGTCTTAGGCTCAAATGAAAAACAGGAACGTAAATGGTCGTCAGCCATTCCAGCCTTTCCAGACATGGCTTTGCACACGCATCAAACAGCAAGGCTGGAAGCAAAGTGGAGCGCAGGACGAGTGGTGACAGCCAGACTTCATTTCCCTGACTGGGTTTACTGTAGGGAAACAGGAGAAAACTTGTGACAACGTGCTAATGCCTGTCTCAATCAGACGAACATTCGATTTCCTCTTCAGAGGCTATACTGTCACAGAAGCCAGTTCTGATACCGGCCACACAGGCAAAGACAGCATCAAGCATCTCGGGTCTAAAGAGTCTGCTCTCCAGTAGTCCTGGGGAGGGCTTCATTCAGCCTGACGTCAGAGGGAACACCAGGCTCTCCTGTGGGATCAGCCACAGCCCTCGCCACACTGTGAGATGCTTATAAACCAAGAAGCACCCACCCACAAGCTCTGTTGTCTAGAGTTTTGTTGGGAATGTCTCTGCATAGGTATGATTATTAAACCTTCAGACAAACGAACTCCATCCCCACCACACTCAGAAGTCAAGCCATTCAAATGTCTGTCCCACTTTTTCTCAGCCTGTGTGTCATGACCCCTTTGGGAATCACGTATCAGATATCCAGCCTATCACATACTTACATTTGAATTCCTAACAGTAGCAAAATTACAGTTACGAAGCAGCAATGAGAATAATTCTTTGGTTGGGGGTCATCACAGCATGAAGAACTGTATTAAAGGGTCACAGCACTAAGACAGTTGAGAGCCCTGAGCTAGCCCTTTCCTTACCTACCTGGGGCTACCTAGCACCCACACTGAGTTGCCTCATTAGCTCAACAGAAACATTCCTGCCCTTTGGGATTAGGGTGAATTTTGAGGCTCTGTGCAGGGATTGAGAACAAAAGTTAGGTATGTACTTTATTATAATGTGTACTGGTTCTTCCTCAAGCTGACTTAATCGTTCTGAAAATGTCATCCACCTGACCTTTGCAACATCTTCCACCTTCCAAGAATGAAAAGCTGCTGCATCTGTAATGGCAAGAGGGGAGGGACAGGTGAGTCATTGCCCCTGGGTTCTGTCATCCCCTCTAATGACAATCAAGTGAGGACAGGCCTAGAAATGATACCCTGAGTTCATTCCCCCAGTCATGTGGTTCTGACAGTTTTAATGAGACGCTTTCTCTTTGTTAGTAACTATAAAAACAATTATAGTTCGCTTTGTTGCTGGCCATCATCACAAGTACCTTGGATGTACTCAGTCTTCAAGGCCGAGCAGTCCTTTAAATGCTGACCCATATCTTTTTTACAACACTTAGATGATTCCAATTTCCTTCTTAATAAAACAGCACTACACTGAAAGATGAGGACAAACCCAATGTTTGAAAACCATGACACAAAGAACATGGTAGACTCACAGGTATGATATGATACAATATGGCTATAAAAGCATTAGCAACTGTGTTTTTGGAGCATTGTCTTCACTAAGCAAGAACCATATTGAGTCTTATTTTATGCTCAGTGTAGAAGATCTCATGTGTCTACAAGCTTGGACCCCAATCAAGAAGCTTTTATTCCTATCAAAAATATAAGTTTAAATATGGAGAGTGTTCCCCAATACTATATAACAAGAAAGAACCTAGAAGGAAAAAATAAATCAGTTATCCAAAATATAGAACATTTAAGCTGGAATAAGACCCAAGACCAAACCATCTGTGCATGAAAGAGACCAGACCTGTTAACTTAATGCCTCTGTCCTTGCCCAAGCAAAAGCTTCCACTTCCTGACGTGTAAACTGTGAAGACCATAATAGTCTGGAGCACACATTGGAAAAATGTATGTGAAAATGTTCCACAAGGTTTCCAGGTGCATATGATGACATCTTGAACATATTCCCTCTTGTGTGTCCACACAGCAAGAATCACCTGTCATCATTTTACCCGTGGCCTGCTTTCCTCTGGCATATCACATCTCCAATCTGGATCATGATGAAAAGGGGGATCCAATTTAGACAAATCTTCCCCCATTTTATAGATGTGAAACACATAGCAATTAGCCTGTGGCTCTCCAGGAATCTCACATTCAAGTATCATAGTCCTCACATCAGAACAGCTCATCCCTGCCACTGAGATTCAGAGCAGCAGCCAAGGATGCCCAGCGTGACCAGGCTGACCTCCCCTTCTAGACTCCAGAGAACATGGTCACAGGTGAAGACACTCTAGTGTGGACCAGTTCCAAGACATTTCATGAGGCCATCGATCAGCCCTGCAGAGCTCTTGGCAGGTCCCTGGCATTGTAAAACTACACACACTTTCAATGCAAGACAGCATATTCACAAAGGAGCAGACTCATTGCAAAGTGCTGGTTTCTGGTCCATACCACTACACTTTCTGACTCCAATCTGTAAATAACAATCAACCCCTCGGGACAGAGTTTACTTATCAGAAAAATGAAGGTAACTGATGTCTGACCTGACCATCCATCTCTGACACTGTCGGGAGAATCGAACAAGACCACTCACATAACAATGCTGTAAACTCTGAAAAATGGCATAAAGCGTTGGTTGGTCAATCCATGATCCTTCACAGACTAGACCACCTCATTACCATATTCATTTCAATGACACAGACCTAGGCCATCTCATTACCATACTCATTTCAATGAGATGAATAGGATGATTGGAGCTTTGTGAAGTGTGGGCTCCCAGAACTTCCTTTTCTGTAAATGAGATTGCAGTGGTGATCTCAGAATAAACTCATCATTGAAAAGGACTAAGTTCCAGAATTTTCTCCTGCTCCAAGGCTCAGACAGTGACAACCAGGTGTGGTGCTGCTGCATGTCTGCCATCCCAGTACTCAGGAGGCTATAGTAGGAGGAGTTTAAGGCCAATCTGGGATATAAAATGAGTTCAATGCTTGGGGTATGTAGGGAGACCCAGTCTTAACAACAACAACAATAGGTGTGTGTATGCATGTGTGTGTTATCATAAATATGTGATGTGTATGTATGTATATATATATATATATATATATATATATATATATGTATAGAGAGAGAAATTGCTATCATATATGATATATATCATATATGTGTATGAATATATATATATATATATATATATATATATAAAACAAATGTAATTTCATGTCCTGCTTGGTAAAGAATTATGTCTGTGTGGACGGCTAATATGTTCTGTCACATGTTTGTGTATCTCCTTTGATCAAGCTTAATTTTTGGTTAAACAGTTTCATCATTAGAACCATTAGCTTTAGAAATAGCTATAATGGTGCGTGCCTAGAATCTCAGATGCTAGGTGGCTGAGGTATGTGGGATAGTGTTTTCAAGGCCATCTTGGGCTATACAGTGAAGACACCCCACCTGTTTCCTGAGCCCAGCTCCCAGACTTGATATCTTGCAATTTTAAATATAATTTATAAAACCACAGTTTTATTCCTAAAGTTCATAAAGAAGACGAGCATCCATGGGCATGTCTGTGTCTGGCTTAGAAAGTGCTCGTAAGTGGTTGGAATTTTGTAATTCTTATTTATATTATTCTTATTTACTCTTTAAAATTTTCAGACATTTTACAATCTATCCACTGTTAGCACTCTCTAGCTCCCTCTAGAGCACCCACCTGCCTTCCTCCCAGCTTCATGCTCTGTTTATTGTTATTAATAACGCCCTGAGTACAGGGGCCCCTTGCCCATATGCACATGGGTATGCAGCCACCTACCGGGCTATGGGCAGCCTGCTGTCTGACACATTCTCACAGGAAAGTGCCTCTCGCTCCCTCAGCAGCCATCAAGTGCCAATAGCTCCTCTCCTGGAGCCTTCAGGGCCCCTCTTTCTACCCATGCTAGAATTTTTGACTAAAAATAATAACACCCAGAGGTTAACACAGCTCTCTCCTCTAATACAAGGAAGATTTGTGGGACGAGATACCAGGTAGCCTTCATCATTCAAACCCTTAGGGCCCAAGATGGAGCTGAGGGGCAGAGAATGTCACAGTGGTGAAGCCGGTGGCCAAATGCACGTCTGTCCCCTGCAGGGGCAGCGGGTCCAAGCTGTAAGCAGATGTCAAAATGGAGTTGGCATCCTGAGGCTCTGGCTAGCCTAGGGATTTAACAGTTTTTTTTTAAACCAGTAGATCTACTCTTTAATATGGAATTAAAAGGTAGAGTGTACTCCTGGAGAGCCCCTGCCCACCCCCTGCCTGTCTGCAAGCCTTTCTCATGCAGCCTGAGTGTTCACCTATCTGTCTTCAGGGGCTCCAAGGAAAACCAAGTCATGTTTTTCTCAGGTGATTTTCCTAGTGCTTCCTGAATTGACTAAATGTTAAAAATTCAAGACCAAAATCAAGCAAACTTCTTTTCCAGGTAGGGTCTGTACTTCCTGGTTCTAAAATCTCCTAGCCAGTTCCCATCCACCGCCTCCATTTGGCCTTTGTATTATCCAAGGCTCCTAAAGTATGTCTGTTCGTTTGAGACAGGATCTTATGAAGTCCCAGCGTGCCCTTGAACTGGGGATCCTCCTGCCTCCTCCTGCTACATTGCTGAGGTTACAGGTGCTGAGGATGCATCCAGGGGCTGTGTCCATACTAGGCAAGCACCCTTACAAAAAAGCCGCAACCCAAGCCTCCCTCCCCAAAGCTTTCCTAACAAAGCCTGGTGGCTGATTTATATCTGTTTATTTGTTGAATCATCAAAACGGGGGTTACACATATTTTGTGTATTTCTTAGAAGCTCTGAAACAGTCAAGTCTGTATGTCAGTATGCATGGGGCCCTGCACCCCAGAGGAAGATGAAGGTCCCTGGTGTCTCCTCAGAATAGATGCACAATCAAGCTAAAAGTCCTAAGGAGCCCACTGGGACATGAGGGGTGGCTCACAGCAGGCAGGCAACGAGTGCACCCCTCAATACTTTAACCACAGCAGCTCTTATAAGAGAGATCTTCTTCTCAGCACATCACAGTCCTCACACCAGGCACTCCATTGTCACCCCGTCTCTGAACTGGTCCTCAGATACAGAGCTGGAGACATCTCTAAGCTCTACTCTCTCCCTCTGGAAAGTAGGTCCCAGCAGCACTTGCGAAACGGCCCCAGGATTGGGTTATTTCTCTAGATCAGTCTGAGAGAAATCCTACAGTACCAGAAAGGAAGCCACGCCTGGTTCTTTGTCACCTTTCCAGGGCTAAGACCCCCATCGGCACAAAGGCACACACCAGCTCACAGCGGTGCGTCTTCCACACTGTCTGCAGCACTGTAGAGGTCTCATTTGCATTTTTAATTATTTTAAAGCGATCATTTATTAAGAGAGCAGCATAAACGTGCCTGCATAGCCCTTGCAAGTACTGCCTCTATTATGCAGACTCACTGCCCAGGGAATTCATCACACTAGCTGAACGACCATGTATAGCGTATCTGTTAGATATTGTGCCAAGGACCCTTACGACCCTCACCTTTGACCCTAGAGTTTTCCATTTCTCTTCTACCAATGCTGAAGTAGAGGCTCAAAACAGCCGGGGTGCAAATTCAAGGTCATGCTGATCACCTGCAGGGTGACAGAGCCAGGATGTTGGCTCAGGGCCGTCTTGGTCCAAAGCCTGGCTTCTTCACACTGCGCCACTTCCAGCCCCAGCCATAGTGTGAATGCAGTAAGGAAGGGAACACAGATTTCAAGTTCAACATGTCAGCTAGCTAAATCTCCTTGGAAATAACTCATAGCTCAGAGCTTTTGGTGAAAATAGAGCTTGCTCCTTTTATGACATTTTCCCCCCGGCAGACATTTTGGCTCTCTTCTGAGAGTGCCTTTCTCTTTTCTTAATCCACACCTAGCCCATGGGCATCCCACACATTAATAACTGGTACCTCACCAAGACAGGAGTCAAAATGCTCCCAGCTTTGTTGTTCATCGTCCACCCTTTGCTCTCCCCTACACGGGTTACTCAGTTTAGCTCCTTAGTTGCTAGTTCCATACTTAACAATGAATACAGACAGAAGTTAACAATGAATACAGACAAAAGTTAAATCGCCTGCTGTGTGAAGAATGCAGAATGTTTCTGAGAAGATTCCTCTCCTACCAGACACAAGTTTCAAAGTCTCTTGTTCCCATGAAGATGGAAACTGAGTTGATATTTAAAAGTTTTTAATTAAAATAATAAAACAGCCAGGCAGTGGTGGCCCACGCCTTTAATCCCAGCACTTGGGAGGCAGAGGCAGGCGGATTTCTGAGTTTGAGGCCAGCCTGGTCTACAGAGTGAGTTCCAGGACAGCCAGGGCTACACAGAGAAACCCTGCCTTGAAAAACTAATAACTTGTTGTAAGTGACTGCTCACTTGATTAGCAAGCCCCAGGCTTTGTCTTCAGATTAGCTGGCAGTCTATAAGCTTCATAAAACATGGCTCTCTGACCCTCTACATAGAACAACCCTGCCCTCTGTCCCCAGCCCTCCTCCTGCTCTTTTCCCTCCCCGGCTCACCCTCAGAAGCATGCCAGCCATCACATCTCCAGACCTGACCACGCTCCTCTGAACTGAGACTCTTCTATGGATCCCAAAGTGTCAAAGTAACCCCACCAGAGTTCCTGAGGCCTCCTTCCTCACCTTGCTTCCCACTCCCCATCTTGACCAAATCTTAGTAGACACGGCAGGTCTAGGAAGACAAGCACTTGGATAACAGTCCCCACAACACCCAGAGCTTGAAATCCACGGGTCTCCCTGACACTGACCAAAGTTACCCATCTCTACAGCCAAACTCAAGGTTGCCATTCCCCAGAAATCTCGAACTCTGATATTCCATTCCACAGTCCTCTTCTATGGTCTTCTTTATTTCCTTATTCCTGCTACATCTGATCCCTGACCTCACAGAGATCAGTGCTTTCCTTGGCTCCTCCGTGCTCCACCCCTTTCCTTGGCTCCTCCATTCTGCGCCAATTAAGAAACAACAGCGCTTCTCCTTGACTTACCAACCTACCTTGCCCCATCCAGGTGGGCTGTCTTGTCTAGTGTTCTTTCCCTGCTAACCTCAACAACTGTTGCCTGACTTTTCTATCATATGTCTCATGGAAATTCCAACCCTTGTCCACTGCTGCGATCCCCCATCTCCATCACAACACCCACCCCACCCATACTCTTGGCAGCTCACAGAATCAGCTCCTCTTCTTGTTCCTCAGCTACTCATAGCCAGCATCTGTCATCACCCCTCTCACCCCCACCAAGTCCCCAGCAACCACACCAAGGGTACCCATCCAAGTCCTACCACCCTTAGAATCTTGACACCTCCTCCATCAATGAAACTGGGGTTCCAGAGTGAGCCTCGTCTTTTCTACAGCTAACTACACTTAGATGTAGTGTGATAGTCTGCTAGGGCTGCCATAACAGAATGGCATAGGCTGTGTGGCTTAAATAACAGACATGTTTTCTCACAGTCCCAAAGACTAGAAAGCCAAAGATCAAGGTTCTAGCAGGGTTCAGGGTCTGTGAAGGCCTGATTATTGGCTTGAAGATGGCCATCTGCCTGCTCACCGTGTCCTCCCACAGCCTTTCTTCAGTGTGTGTTCACAGAGAGGGATGGTGGTGGGCAGGCTGTCTGATTCACTTTCTATAAGGACACACAATAATATAACTGGGTAAGATCCCATCCTGATGACGTCATTCAGTGTGCATTCTTTCCTTGTGTCCATCATACACTGGGCTTCAGGCTGCCATGTGTAAATGCTGGGAGCGGTATATACCCATCTACAACATGTAGCTACTGTAACTTTAGGTTTTTTTCTCTCTAAACTCATAGTCCTGGGATTATTTTTTTTCCTTATTAGTACTCGGCTTTCTACCTCAGACCTCGTTCCACTTCTTAGCGTCCATCTCTTCCAGACCTCTGGTCTCTTTCCCTCTGTAAAGGGCATAAAGGAAATACGGGACAGCCTGCCAGACCTCAAAAAATTTTAAATCTGCTTAGAGAGACAAACCGAAGGGACACTGAACAAAATATTAAAGCAGCTGCTTCAGAGCCTAATGTACCCTCATGAATCTTCCACCCAATCCTAAAGACCCAGCGCTGGGCTCTTCCACACAACTGCAAGGTCATCTGACACTTCTGTCCCAGGCAGTTGTCCAACTAAATGGACCAAGAAGGAGAGTTGTCTGGCCTTACATTAAAAACTCTGCAGAGAGAAATTCCAACACGTTTCCCTCACAGATTGGCAGAGGACCTGCCCTTAGGAGCACTCAGAAGGGATGTGTTTTGAGGTCACACCAACCCTTTCAATTTTCTCCTATTCCTTAAAATGCCTCATTCAGAAAGACCACAAGGCAATCAACTAAAATTACTTCCTGGAAATGAATAATGTGAAACTCTGGGAAAGTATAGTTATCCCCAGGACTGCCAGGTTCCAATAATTCAATTTCTTCCTAAAGGAATTGATGGCCCCTGAGTGACATTCTAAAAAAGATGGCTGGCATTAAGCTGGTAGATAAGGGAAGTCTGAACGTCTGGGGGATACACACACACACACACACACACACACACACACACACACACACACAAACACTATTGTCTTCACCAGATCTCTAGAATTTTTCTCCTCCTCTTCATTTTCATTTCTCCCGAGAGATATAACTGAAGCTTTCAGATTCGCCTAGTCTGTGTCATGGAAGCTATCCAGCCCTGTCTCAGTGACTGACAGAAGCTGTGAACAAATCCTTGAGCCCTAGAGAGTCAATCAAACTGCTTTCAGGAATCACCAAGCCGATGTTCTTAATGTGGCTCTTGCCTGTGACATCTCAGACACTGGAGCCCAAGAAAAAGGACCAAGCATGAAGATAGCCATATTCCCAAGAAAACCCTGAAATAGCCATTAGCCGAGCTCCTGCTGTTAAATATTTCCCTCTGATGGAGACCAACTTCATGTCCAAAATACATAGTTCCAAGATTTTCCACGGCTAGAATGGAATTTCCTCTTAGAAAGATTTAGTCACTAAAATGCTTGAAGAAGACTTGAAGAAAACAGTGTGCGGTAAAGGAGGGAACGGGGTTAAGCATCGCTTTTAAAATGTCGACCTGCCTCCACCCCTGATGACGCAACATCAAGCCAGCCCAAGACCACAAAGAGGAAATGAGAAATGGGAGCGCAATGCAGCTGGCCTGAAGAGATGATATGGATATTTAGGACAGTGTTCCTATCGTGTACTCAGAAAAGGAACTGCACGTTTAATTAAAAACACCAATTCCAGACCAGCCAGAGCTACCTAGTGATACCCTGTCTCAAAACAAATGAAATCTAGTAAACAAAACCAAGGATCCTCGTTCATTCATTTTAAAGCATTAGCTCAAGGGACACCATGGCACGGAAGACAAGAGCACTACATCAACTAAAGCTTCACATTCCAATACAGAAGCAGCCAAGGGACCAGAGAGGTTAAGTGACTCTTCTAAGATCTACAGCTTTTAGGTAGACCAAACTCCAACCTCAGTCCTCTAATTCCAAAATAGAATTTATTTTCTAGAAAAGGATACTAATAGGTTGTATTTATCATAACCTGTCTCTCTTCTGAATCTCAAAAGCCCATGCTTCTCTTTGACAAACTCAGAATCATATTTGCAATGTCCCTGCAGGCGTCAGAGGCTCGGTTGCTCGGGTCTCTCTCTGTACTGAACACATGCCTGTGGAATTATTTGTGTGCATGACTATAGAGAAAGAGCAAATCTCAAAGAAACTGCTAGGGTAACAAGTAGAGTTTGACCATTTTGTTGATAGCTTAATATTTAATTAGGAATGTGCGTTTTGTTCTAGCTAATGACTATATTGGTTAGTTTTTAGGGGGGAAAATGGCTGTTTTATAGGCCATGCGAGTCAGATTACATTTCTGAAAAGGAGTTTCAAACAAAACACTTTTGCGATCAAAATAGGTAATCAGGGGCACTTCGGAGATGCTCCGGGTGTAAAGTGTCTAATGCACAATCAGGAAGATTCAAGTGAGGTCCCCAGTGCCTACAGATAAAGCCAAACTTGACAGTGTGCATCTACAGCTCCAGCACTAGGTGGGTGAGAAAGAGAGCAGGCTGATCTCTGAAGGCCAGTAGCCAGTCATCTCAGCCAAATTGGTGTGCTCTGAATTCAGCGAGAGACCATACCCCTTAAAAAAAACTGTTTCAAAACAGAGGCTGAAGACCCCTCCCCCGTGTCAACCTCAGTCTTCACACTCATGTGCATACCACACATACACACAAATAAATAGGTTTATTTGATTATTAATGTTTACATGTGGTTTTTTTTATGTTCCTACTAAAAATTATGGAGTCAGGGCTGGGGATGTAGCTCAGTTGGCATAGCACTGGCCTAGCATGCACTGTCCCCTCAGTTTGAGCCCAGTGCCCCATAAACCAAGTGTGGGGATAGCACTTAGAAGGTGAAGGTCGAAGGACCAGAAGTTCAAGGACACTGGATGTGGCAAGATCCCTGCCATTTGTTGTGTGCAGTAACTTGGGGTCGTCTGCTGCTCTGTGCCTTTCTTCAGACAAGGGAGACAGATGAGACAGAACAGTTTGCACAACAAATATGATTGTATGTTGTGTAGGACAGCCACTAGGGGAAAGTGCTATCAGGACCACCTGGAGTCCAGTGCGCCATGTCTTCCAATCTCCCTCTGGAAGCATCACCGAGGCCTTTTAAATCCCTGTGGTGTCTACACTGATGGTGTGATGATACTTGATGGGGTTATTATTTATAATTCCCTCATTAGCCCATCACGATACCATCCCACATTGATTTCCCCAACCAAGGTCTGAACTTTGCTATCATGCAGGTCCATACTGTGTTTAAGGGAATAAAAGTGTCATAAAATGGGCTCAGTCAAAGCATCCTTCTTATTTGTTCTTGAACTGTCAATCAGAGGCTTTCACAGTTGCCTCTAAACTCTGTGGTTGTGAAATCTGAGCCTGTGAAAGATCCTGACAGAATGTAAAAGGTCACAGAAGCCCTGAAATGGGCAAAATAGGTTTCATCGTTAGTATAAGTAGCTTCACTGATTTAGAAAAATAGAGGTGCACAATGCTCTGACCACTCCTTGAACCTGTGTGTCTGCCAATGTTCTGACAGTTCCTTGAACCCAGGTATGTGCCCACTGCTGCACCTCACTGCCAGGTGTTTGTGATATTGGTTGCTGGGATAGAGTCAGAAAATCTCCCCAGCAACTACAGTTGGGTCCAATCCAGAGTTACTGCACCTTCATTAGACTCTTCCTTGTTTCCCTCCCATACCCATTTCTTGAGAAATCAATCATTTTAGAATAGACATTGTTTAAATCTGGAAATCCCCTACTCCCTCCTTCTCCTTTCCCCCTTGAGGACCTATAAAAACTGGGACCCCTCTCCCCTCGGGTTCAACTCCTCTACCCCCACATGGGATACAAGTCGTCCCCAGAGCTCCTGCTTTCCCTCACATAAAGCCTCATGTGGTTTGCATCAAGTTTGGTCTCTCGTGAGTTCTTGGGGGGTCCGCTTTTATCCCAAGACTTGAGTGAGGGTCTCCCTTTGGAGGTCTTTCACCTGTAGGTGCTATCCAAGTCCTTCATGATATTCTCTGGGGATGGTGTCATCCCTGTATGGATGAGGGCTGTGGTACAGCTCCAAGTATTAGGGCTGTCTTAGTGAGGGTTTTACTGCTGTGAGCAGACACCATGACCAAGGCAACTCTTATAAGGACAACATCTAATTGGGGTTGGCTGACAGGGTCAGAGGTTCACTCCATTATCATCAAGGCAGGAACATGGCAGCATCCAGGCAGGCATGTTACAGGAGGAGCTGAGAGTTCTACATTTTCATCTGAAGGCTGCTTATAGAATAATGACTTCCAGGCAGCTAAGATGAAGGTCTCATAGCCTATACCCACAGTGACACACCTACCCCGACAAGGCCATACCTTCTAATCGTACCACTCCCTGGGCTGAGCATATACAAGCATCACAAGGGCCTTGTTTAGTAGTCTATATTTTGATCAGACCCACCCCCAACTTCCCTCTTCCACTTCCTCCAGCCACTCAGCAGCATGTCCCCATCTCCTCCAGGCCTTTCTTGTAACCACTGAATCCAATTTGACTGATCTTGCTGGTTTGACCTTATCCCTGTCTTGTGCAGGTAACCAGAACCCTTAAGATGTCCAGAACATAGCATTTTATAGGAGGATAAGGAGGACTCAGCCTCCAGCTCTACACTCTTCTATTCCCTTCCTCCACTCTAGCCTCTAATCCCTGATGGAAGGGGATGTTGATAAAGATGTCCCACTGAGGGCTGAGTGATATAATATGATATGGTATGATGATATGACATATACACATACACACATATACATATATACATATATATACACGTGTACACACATATACATATGTACATATATACATACATATATATGCATACACACATATACACATATACATATATATGATCAATAGTCATTTTTTTCTCAGCATCTTGACCAATTGTGAGTCTCTACATTTCCTGTGGCCAGGTCAGGAACAGAACTATCTTTTCCTACCCTCTTACCTATGATCCTTCACAGCACTCTTATCTTTTACTGTACCTCCCTTGATTTGCACCTAAAAGACTTCCCCAAAGTTTGTCATAATGGTGTTTTTATTGTTCTTTCCCTAGGAGGTTGTGTTAATCCCTTTGAACTACTATAACAAAATATTCAAGCACTAAACGGCATGTGAACAAGATCAGAGCCAGGATGAAGGTCAAGAATAAAGTGCTTGTCCAGCAGTACAAATAAAGTTTAAAAAAGGAAAGAGAACTCTGCTTTCGCACTTCGGCAAGGTGGACTAGTAAGATCTAGGCACCAGTGACTCTGGAGTCTGCTGAAGATGCTCATAGCCCATACCCACAGTGACACACCTACTCCAACAAGCTGTGCTGTGTCTTCCCGTGGTGAAACAGACAAAGGAGCCCCCTCTGTTTTCTTTCTTAAGGGCACTAATACCGTTTGCAAGGTACCCTCCTTCATGATGCACTCACCTCCCTAAATCTCCTTCTCTTAGGATGACAAGCATGGAATTTGAGAGTCAAGAAATGAATTTGAGAGAGATCCAAACATCTATCACAGGGAATTCGTTTCCATTGAAAGTGACTTTTCTAGAGTTAGCCTCACAAGAGACTCCCCACTTCGTGCAAGCAGTAAGATCCATAGGACACTCCCCACAAAGGAAACAATTTAAATACAAGGATGACAATGCATAACTAGAAACACAGACCCGCACAATAAATCGCTCACTAGATCGGGGTCCCTCTCCAGCTGTTGATTGGTGTTTGTCTTTATACTTCCTGCCATGCTCTGGTTTCAAGTGAGTGCCATTGCTCACAGAAAGCTTTGTATACGTTCTCATAGGCTCCCAGACACCCGTCTGCTTATCTCTTCAACCACACTACACTTGCTTTTTTCCTTATCTCCATCATGGTCTTCAAAGCAAAGTGCTGCTCTGTGGCTGTCCTACTTCCAAATGTGGGCCTAGGACAGCATTGCTAACCTTTGACCATGGGAAGCTGGCCTGTGCATTGTTAGGAAAACAGAACAAAGTTTGAGCATCTGAGAGGAGGGCAGGGAGCCACACCTATGTTAGAGATGCTGATTGACCGATTAGAACTTGTAGATTGTAGACCATGTTACATTGTGTCATGTAACTCATGTTACAATGTTACAGCTCCAGAGACAAATTTTCCTGTTCTGCTTCAGTTCTCTCAATATCTACTCATTGCCTATCTATACATTTGACCTAACATCCTTGTGACTGCCAGGTATAAACCTTTGGAATGCAGTAACTTAACAGACCACTAGATTCCATTAATCCCCAAATTAATAACATTGTTAGATAACTCCTGAGATCTATAACAGAAATTCCTCCACTGCAACCTGACTCCCTGCTATTTCCAACAACATTTGCAAAATGTCTTGACCTTTGACCTCCCCTTCATTCTATAACTATAAAACTCTTTCCTTGCTGCGTGAAAATTGAGGTGAGCCGAATCTGTGTTCCTGGGTCATGGCCACTTCTGATTGGTTTAAGAATAAAGTCTACTCCTCCTGGGCTGTGACCTGTGTTTTGCGTCTACAGTTTTGCAGCGGCATCAGTAGGGGCTGACAACAACCCCTTCCCGTTGCAACAAGCAGACATCACCAGTTGAGGACATAACTCGGTGGCAGAGCATGCAAGAAGCTCTGGGTTCAATCCCCCAGCATCTCAAAAGGGGATGAAAAGAAAAGAAGCCAACGAGACCAGCATGCTACGGGATACAGTGTTCTCTGTCTCACCCCATGTGAGGCACCCTCAGGCACCCCTTGACCCAGGTAGCATCTGTTTACCTTCTCTTTCCCAGCACCCTCACAAGTCTGTGGCAATGCCTTGGCTATCTTCTACTGACCACTACACACTCTCTCTGTGTGCTGCCCCATTAAATAGCATCCCACTGCAGGGCTACTGGGTCCTGCACACAGCACTCTATTTCCCCGCGCTCGCCACAGTGCCAAAGACTCTGGTTTGCTTCCCACTCATTGCAAAATAAAATCTAAATTGTAGTCATGATGTAGCATTTGTCAGGTATTTTGTTACTGAAAGATGAAAACATAAATGATGAATGAACCAACAAATGAAACTATAAGTTAAGCTACATAGTATCCAATATGCCCATAATTGCACTGATTACTTTTATATTGAAAGTACTGTGAATATGCAATACAAAGAATAACAGTTTCCAAAAAGCTTCCTCCCATGATGTGCATTTCCCATGACAACTTTAATGAACCTCATTCATCCATCTGTCATGATAAAGGGACTCATGTAAGATGTTTCTGTCTTTGAGAATCATTTTTAAGAATGTCAACTAACATTTTTTCATGAATAGAAAAAAATAGCTCAATATTGGATAGCTATTGACAGAATACCAGCTATGTAGTCTTTTCTGTGTATAGACTAGCTTTAGCATAAACTGGGCCACTTTTGAACAGCATCATGGGGAAAGATCATAAAGTCCTTTCTCCCAGAAGAGGCAGTGCACCCAATGGGATGCTTATTTGAAGGCTGGCTGTTAACACAAGGAACTGGGATCCATTCTAACTAAAGACCCTTTTGGGTTTCACAGTTCTTATTTCCATTTCACGTGACCACCAGTGACCCAATGGTCTAGGAGTGCCAGGGTGCTCAGCCACACAACTTGTACATCTGACTCCTGACCCTGCTGCAAGTGCAGCCCCTCCGTGTGCGAATATGCATACAATTCAGGACATGTCATTTGGGTGGGGACAGTCTCCCAAGACCAGATGATTTACCCAGGCTTTCTGTTCAGCCTCAGCCCTGGCCCCACATTGACGGAGTGACCTCACAGAAGCTGGGCAGGTTCATTCTGGTTCAGTCCTCAGTGGCCATTTTGAAACTACATAAGGAGAGCAGATGGAGCCGTAGCCTCAAATGAATATTCATAAAAGGAAATCAATTACCCACCTTCTGTGCCACCTGCCCTCTCAACCCGACTTAGCCCGCAGCTGTGAGAGACAAGGGGACTCGCACGCACGTCACCTCGAAGGCATTCACAGAGGCCAACAGCCCAGTGCCAAACCTGGAGTTTTGGCATACCTGACCTGAAAAGATGGAACATTTTGTTGGGTTTGACCTTTAAAAACAAGAACCAATGCCATAGCAAAGTGGCACATGGCATGAAAACTGTAAGATCTTCCAAGCCATGCTGGCTGGGCCTCAGAGCCCTGGGCTGACCCTTTTTAACTCCTTCTCTCAGTTCTGATGACCCCGCTCTGAGCTCACCTCACCTCACCAACAGGGCGAGGATACCCCCAGGCTGTGCTGGGCTGATATACCAAATCTGAACCGCTCGCAAACCAGGAATGAGCAAGCATTGCTTCCTCCTGCCTGTGAGAGTTCTGATATGCAAGGATGATATTTCATGACTCTCTAAAATGGATCCCTGGGTGAAGGCTCGCGCTGCTAAGCCTGACGACCTGAGTTGGATCCTTGGAACTGATGTAATGGAAGGAGAGAACTGACTCCTGAAGTCATGACCTCCCTCTGACCTCCACATGTGCACTGTGACTCGCACGCGTTCACACAGATAGACATACACACACACAC